>NW_010249788.1:1063-11231 GCF_000690775.1 Eurypyga helias
TATGGGAAAGGGGACGGGAGCTGCGGGTGTCAGTGACGGGCGCGCTCCCCACTGCCGCAGCCCCGCGTGGTACCTGAGCCCAGCGGGGTCGTGCTTTACGGGCCGGGTGGAGATGCCAGAGGAGGGAATGAGCTCTTCCTGCGGCTAGGATCACCATCGCGGACCAGGGGGCGGTTCCTGGAGGGTGTCATTCAGAAATACATTGACGTGTGTTATTTTCCTTTGATTCACAAGGGGGGGGATGCACCCAGCACTGTTCATCCACAGGGTTTTGAGAACTGCGGAGAAAAAGTGTGAAGAAAGTGCACATTTTTTCTTATTATCTTAGGAAGCCAAGAACCACCTTTCATTTAGTCCTTAAGCTCTTCGGTGCTCTCTTCGGTGCATTTGAGAGGTATCTTTTAAGGATACCTGGGTGCCTGATTCCTAGGGTTAACTGTACAAATCCTGACCTCTGTAACCGAACGTTTGTGTAGGCAAATGTCCCTGGCACCAAGAGATGTTCCTGTTCTGCTCCTCCGTGCAACATTCATCTTCTCCTCTTCTCTGTCCACAGGGGATTTCCAGCCTATTTGCATAGGAATAATCCTGTTTCTTGAGCGTGTGGGTGGTGCGAAGCTGTGACAGCCCATTGCCCCGGGAAGGTGAGTCGGCGATGGTAGGGTGGATCTGGCTCGGGTGGATCTGGCTCGGGTGGATGTGGCTCGGGTGGCTGCTGTCCTTCGGGCAGGAGGAGGTGGATGGACTCTCCCAGCGGTGCTTGAGGCTTAGATCCACGCGGCTGCGGTTTGGGGGGCTGTAGCAAGGTCATGCAGACCTGTAAACCGGAGCTGCAGGCACAGGTGGGGTGTTCTCAGGGGCTCACCAGCTGCAGTGGGGGTCTCAGAGGGGTTCAGCCCAGCTGCGGTGGGGAGACGGAACAGCAGCCGTGCACAGACAAAGTGATGGAGCACAGTGTGCCGCGGCAGGAGGGACGGCAGGTCTTCCCTGTCCGCTGTGGGAGGACTTCCCAGGGCCGGGCGTGAGCCTTCCTCCTCCCCACCCCGCGATGCCCGCTCCGCTGGGGCCGGTACCTGTGCTGCTGCTCGCATCCGCAGCCCCGGGACGCAGGGAAACGCCTGCCACCTGCTCTCAGCGTGGGATCTGCGATGCTGGATGACACGGCAGAAACGCACGCGGTATTGAGGCCACGCTCAGCGCCGGGGCAGGGGGATGGGAATTCATTAGCGGCACCGTGTTTCCTTTAATCAGGAGGAAGGTGCTGCTTCTCCTTGGGTCCGGGGATGGGGCGAGGGATGGAAGTCATGGCAGGGATGCGCCCCGAGTGGGGAGAGAGAATAAGGCTAGTGGTGTTTGAGAGGTATCCATGCCAGGGAGAGGAAGGTGTATTTAGGGTGCTCTCGCAGGGGTGAGATGTTGCAGCACAGCCAAGGCGAGAAGACACCCGGGAGACCCCCCTGGGGGGAAGCCCCCGAGCAATGCCCAGCCTTGGAGCTTGCAAAGCCAGGCGGCACAGAGGAGCAATAGCAGGTGCTGTGGGGAGGAGGGGATGCCGCGATCTCCTCCAGCTCTGACTGTGTGATATTGAAATGTGCATTGTAGTCCAAAAAAACTACATTTCCCAGTTTCCCTTGCAGCCCAAGGGAATAAGCAATTGGAAGATTTAAATAGACCAGGCCAGAAGCAACCAACCTTTGGCACAAAGCTTTTCCCTCCTCTTCTTCCAATCTATTGGCTGTTTAACCTTCTTCCCTGGCACTGGAGTGGCTGCCAAGCCTGGCATTAATTTTCCTTCCAAGCTTGCTAGGCCCATGAAGTAAACAGCCATGTGCATTCCTTACTCTATATTTAACAGCTGCAGCCTGTGCTGGGGGCAACTGCAACCGAGGGGAACCTTTGTAGTTTCCCAAATTCACGGCTCGTGAGGGTGGAAGTGGGGGAAGCTTTCTGCAGGGAGAAGAGGGATTTCTCTACTTGCCGGTGTTTGCAAAGCAGGTTGCAATAGAGACTGCAATGCCAGCATCCCAGCCACGGTCCAGGGTAAGAGACAGGAGCAATGTCCTCAACAGGGCTGAGTTCCTCTCCCTGAATCAGCCCTTGAGGGGGAACCAGGAGAGCAGGAGCTCCGGCAGAAAGCAGAGCAGCCAGGCCGGGGCAGCTGGTGCTCAGAACGGCAACCCCAAGGAGCGGCGGCAGTCACAGCAGCTGCCCGAAGAGGACTGCATGCAGCTCAACCCTTCCTTCAAAGGAATTGCCTTCAACTCCTTGCTGGCCATCGATATCTGCATGTCCAAGAGGCTGGGAGTGTGTGCCAACCAAGCCTCCTCCTGGGGCAGTGCCCGCTCCATGATTAACCTCCTGGGGATAACGGGGCACGGGATCCCCTGGATTGCGGGCACCCTCATCTGCCTGGTGAAGAGCAGCACGCTGGCAGGCCAAGAGGTCCTCATGAACCTGCTGCTAGGTGAGTGGCAAACCTCCCTCCCCGCCGGCAAAGCCCAGCCCCAGTCACAAGGGACAGGCACCGGGACTCCTCCTCTGACTGCTGCCAGCCACCGATGTGGTCAGGAAGCAGTGAGTGACCTTTGGGGTGAATGATGCTCTTGTCGGCCGTCTCAGTCCTATGGGTGATGGGTGTAGCACAAGGTTGGCTGAGAGAGGTGGAGTAATCCTGGTAGCTGGTGACCCCCATGGAGTAGGGGCAGGGCCCTGCTCCTGCATGGGGCAGGGTTGTCCTGTCAGGCCAAGGAAGTGTCTGTCCTGTGCAGGTGGATACCAGCAGCGATGTTGTTTATTTTACCTATGGTCATCTGCCTTGGTGGTTTGATGGGTGGGGAAAACATAAAGATTTTAATCTTTGATATCTGGACCAATTCCTGAGGATATCCTTGAGGAAAAAAAGATTTCCAACCCCTCGTCACCTTCTTGAACTGACCCTGGCTCCATGTCTCAGCCACCCCGTGATGGAGTCCTGTCTCCTTCCCTGCCGTGGTCGGATCTCACGTCCTCCTTCCCAAGAGGACCTTTCTCGCGGCTGTCCCCATTTCCATGCGCTATTCTGACCCCGAGGCCGTGCAGCCGGGCTGGGATCTCCCTGGCTCTCCGCTAGTCCTTGTGTGGCGGTCGCTGTCCTTGCCTCTGAGCCGTGTGAAAGGAGTTGTCTTCTGAGCTGAGTAGGGTCTATCCCACCGGTGCAGACCGATGTCCCACCAGTGACCAGGATGAGCTCTAGGCTTAGGCTGACGGTTGGACTCGATGATCTTAAGGGTCTTTTCCAACCAAAACAATTCTATGATTGTAGGCATGACTTGCCTTTTCCCGGCCCCAACCCACCCTGGCCATGTCTACCTGAGGACCTTATTCTTCTCTCTCTTCTGCCTTTGACACGGGGCCCAGTTACCATATTTTTCCTTGTGACTAATTAGTATTTCATCTGATCCACCTTAGTGTTTCTCCCTCCCCAAAAAAACAGCGATCGGAGCTCCCGCTTTGGATTGGTAAGAGAAATCAAAAACATTGGGTTTAGGCCTTTGCTTCTCAGGGATTCTTTTGGAGGGACATAGGGACATTTTCTTTCAGAGGTGCCTCAGGAAAGGGCCGTCCTGTCTGCAGGGGCTCGATGTGATGCGATACGGGCTCTGCACCACGTCCCTAGTTTTTTTCACAAGTTCATCCTTGGGAGAGGGCAAAGCTTGCACTGAACTGGCTTAAAAAGCACAGTGGTAGCTGCCTTCTCTCCCCTCTGCCTTTGGAAGAGACTGTCCTCGTGCTGTGACATCTAATGAAGGGAGGCCATCGCAGGGAAGAAGCCAGAATAGCATCGGCGTGATGCAGAGCCCGCCGACGTCAGCAGTTCTTCCAGGGGCTCCTCGGTGCGCTGGGTCAAGCTCTCACGGAGAAAAGAAGCTCCGTTTAAAAGGGCACAAGAATGAAATAGTAGGTGACTAACACCAACCAGCACAGTTTCCAGATGTCTCTTGACCCCACAGCCTTTGATGGTTTTGGAGCCTGAAAACTGACCTCTTTGACTCCAAAATATTTGAGATCCTTGTAAAGAGCTTTGGCTTAAAAACAAGAAAGGTTTTCTTGCTCTTCTGCTGTGTGAGGAGACCAAATGCAAAGCCACGTCCAGGTCGCATCAAAACTCTGAGCATCAGGCGGTCGGCAGGAGGGCTCAGCCCTGCACCACTGCCTGCATCTCCAGGTCTGCTGAGCTAAAATGTGGTGCCTAGGGACAACTCGGGGGCTTTCTGAAGTCTTGCCTAGACACACTGCTCCCATCCCTCTTCTCCCCCTGCCAAGAAAGAAAATCGTTCTGTCGTGTGAAGGACTAGTTCACAAAGTCACTTGGTAGCTCCATAGGTCTAGTCGCCTCCGAAGGGCTCCACTTCACCCTCTGAGCAGCCAGCGCTGACTGGTGGGACTGACCAAGGTGCCCAGGGCTTCCTCAGCAGGACTCGTGTCGCCCCACAGAGCAGTCTCTGCTGTGAGCGTGGCCTTGGTTTGATATTTAAGATTGCAGTCAGGATGCCGAATATTCAAGTAGCTGCTGCCGTAGCACCTGCATTGCTGGTGGAGGAAAGAGCCTGAGTGGGGAGGGGGGGCTGGGGGGCCTAGACAGGTCCCATGAGAAGTGGGGTCCCCGGAATAAGTAGGGAGGGTATAGCATTCTGCTGCATCTGGCATCCTTGGTCCCTCTTGCTGCCCAGGGGAGGATCAAATCCTTTCCTGGGGATCACATCCGTCAGGATGTAGCATAAAGCCCTCCTGGGTAGGGACAGGTCAAAGGGAAGGGAACGGCCTGATGCCTCCCTGGTCTCCTGGGAAGAGGGGGGCAGAGAAGTTGGGGTTGTGTGTGGTACCCCTTCCCTACCTCCCCTGGCTCTCCTCCCTTCCCCCTGCCTGCTGAGAGTTTCATACATCAAGCAGAATTTCTGATGCAGTCTCTGGGCAGGGAGCCAGCCCATCACAGAGCACTTGTTTAGGATTTGCAATCAGGCTTTCAAGGCGAGGAGACAGGAGACTGCTGAAATGGGACCAGGAACCTGGCAGAAGCACCACTGCAGATGGAGGGGGGGCACTTGCGCCTGAGGAGCTCTGGGCAGGAGCTCTGCCAACGCATGCGGGAGCATTTAGGGTGAGGGGTTCTGACCTCGGGGTGCTCCATCCATCCCAACTGCAGATGTTGATTAGCAACCCCAAGCAATGTTTTCCTTCCATGTTTGTCATCTGTGATGGAATTTATTGATTCTCCTCATCGTAATCTTTTCCAGCGATGCCAAACAGCCAGAGAAGCACGCTGACAGCCTGTTACTGAAAAGATGGGAGAAATCAGATAGCTGTGCCCACTATAAAAATCCTTCTGCCAGAATGTGCTTTCAAGAAGACTGTCTCAGCATTGCCAACCCTGGCTGTTGAAGAGTCAGGAGGAAAGTCTGCACCCCCCGGCCAGGTCGAGAAAATCATAACTCAGGAACCCCCCCCAGTTTTAGAGTTCATTTTATTTGTCTGCCAGTGTTGGAACTTTTAGGACCATTCAAGCTTTGCTCTGCAATCACAAGGATTTCATGAAAACTGAGGTGCTTAGAAAATAATTTGAACCTTGCAATTGGGTTTTTTAGGGGAAAAATAGATATAAAACCTCACTAAAATTCCCAGATCTGCTTCAGAACCAGACAGAACCTCGATTAAACCCTGGGGGGAGCGGTACCTCAGTTTCTGGTTCTGATCCATCTGGTGAGGATGTGGATCCAAATTTAGTGATTCATTGACTGCAAAGCCAGCAAAGAACATTTGGATCATTGATCTAACCCACGGCAAAATACAGGCTGTAGCACATCCCTTAATTTATTCCTGTTCAATTTGTTAAGGGAAAAAACCCAAACACTCAGTCTGATGTACAATTACAAGTGAGGGTGAACTTGTCAGAACCATTTCCATATTACTGCAGTGGCAGGTCTTCTCGCAAGCGCCTCGCTTTTAGTTTGAGTCTTCCCTTCATGGCATCTGCACACCCTTGTCTCTTCAGCTGAATGGCTCTTTTAGCCAATCTCTCTTCTGCCTTTCAATATTTTGGATAGTGCTCAAGTCATTTCTTCACCTCCTATTTATTAAGCTAAACAGATTGATCTCTTCAGACCGATGGTCTTTCCAGGTCCAGGCACCTTCTAACAGCGATGGGGATGGAATGCAGTCATCTACCCAAAGCGGTGACCCCCGTGACGGCTGTTGTGCTTAGAGCCATGTCGCCACCTTCTTTAGCTATCTGCAGCCCAGCCGTGTGCCTTTGCTGTCGGAAGGCGTCTGCTTGGGTAACCCTCGCACATAAACCAGGTACTTGTTCTCAGCTCGAAACACCAGCTGTTCTGCCTTGGTCGTGGCTCTGTGAAACGGGCACTCACACTAGGAGAAGAGAGAGCCCTGGTCGTCTCTTTGCCTGCTGCCTCGGTGACCCAGGTCCCAGGCCTCCTCCATCACCAGCGGGCTCTGCATCCCGCTTCCGAGGGGCGGGTTGGCTCCTTGGTGCTGTCACTAAGCATTTAGCGACTTAAGTGAAGCAGAGCCGCAGGGTGCGACGTCTCATCGCGAGCAGCGCGGCAGGCGGAGGATGGGTGGCTAGCCACAGGAGGAGGAAAGGAGGGAGCCTAGGTCACTTCTCTGCTCCTGAAGGTCAGCAGGAGGGCAGTCCTTCCTCTCTCCAGCCCTCTCCCTGAACACTGACTTAGCTTTAGTCTGACCGGGAGCCAAGCCATGACGTTCGCCTGCAGAGCTGTGACTTTATCCTGAGCCATATATATATTTATTTAAAATATATATCGAAATTTATAGATATATGTGGCCAGGACTCTGAAGTCCCACCTCGGCAGCTTCCAAGCAAGACCAAATCGGCAGGGAAGTGGTGGGTTAGGAAGTAAAGAGAGCGAGAAAAGCCTTCAGCAGGCCCCTCGAGACGCCGCTGACCCTGCTCTAACAACATGGAGGTGCTCTAGGTATTGTCAGGCTTCTCTTTGGAGACCATGTGGTGAAATTCCAGATAGTGCAGCCCGGTGCTGGCAAAGGTCACCGAGCACGCTGAATGCCCAGGCAGCGCAGACAAGGTCATCCCGTCGAGCCTCAGGGCTCGGCAGCCCGCGCCCAGCCGAGAGGCCGGGGAGGTGCACGGCAGATGGATCACGGCAGATGGATCAGTCCGTACGCAGCAGAGCTTGCTAAGCCAGGAGCCCCAGAGATGGTTTGGGTCCAGGTGTGTCTGTTTTTTCCCCTTCCATTTTCCCGCTGTGAGGATGGGGATTTTCTGAGCTAGACAGGCTGGATGACGTTTCGGCAGGGAAGGGGAGAGCCGCTCGGGAGCTGGCGCCCTGCGTGATCCACCCCCTTCTTGTAAAACCTGGCACATGGGGCTGGCCCAGCCCCTGTCCTTCTCCCCTCCCAGCCCTGCCAGTGCCCCCTGAGATCTGCCCAGCGAGGTGGCAACATTTAAATGTCAAGTAACCCAAGATGACTGACCGTGCTGGGTGCCAGGCAGAGGGAACACCACTGATGCCCTCTCTCTGCATCCAGCAGCTAGACCCAGGTCCAGACTGGCATTAAATATTCCTCTCCATCACACCAGGCAGCTAAGCTGCCTCTTGTCCTACCCAGATACAGCAGTCAAAGCCCCTGGTCCTTCGGTGGGTGCCATCCTCACCCTTCATCCCCTCGTAGCTGATGAGCTCAGGCATCTCTGAGCAGCAAGCGATGCCCAGCTCTCCCAGCTTCCCTGCCCCCCTCCCTTCCTGCCCTGCTTCCCCTAGAGCAGATGCATACTGCTCACTGCAGGGCAGGCTTGCGAGACTGCAGTGTCCCTGCACAGAAAGGACAGTCGGTGACAGCCTGGGACCCATTTGGCCGTGGCTGGAGCCGGGGGTGGGGGGATTTCCAAGGATACGCGTAGGGTCTCTCACGCTCAGGATCTGCTGAGCCCCTTGGCACGGTCAGCATCCAGGCGCTGGGGTCCTGGCCGGCTGCTTGGTGCTGAGGATGCATTGAGGCTGGCAGCCATCAGTCTGCAGCCCTTGGCGGAACTGCAGCAAGCTGCAACCCAGCCCTGCGCAGAGCAGGCGAGATGTTCCAGGGCGTGAATGCAGAGTGAAAAGGAAAAGAAGTGCGAGGGTTGTTAAATGGGAAGAGGGGGAATAAACACGGGAAATGAGTCATCCTTGTGTCTGTCACTCGGGGAACAGCTTCCCAGTGCCCTGCCTGGAGCTCAAAGGGGACAGTAGCCGTTTCACTGGGGCAGAGCCAGCCCTGCCAGAGGAGCTGAGCCAGGCTCTGGCCCAAAGGGAGATCCTGAGAAATGGGTGAGTGTGTTTGCATCTAATGCGCCTTGACGGGAGCAGCGGCTGGGAAGAGGAAGGTGGAGGAGTGTCGGGCGGGGAGGTGAGTCACTGCAGCAGCAGTGGGCAGGCAGAGCCCATCGGGTATCCCGCTCCGGGTCAGGCCTGGTGGAGGGTGGGGATGGGAGAGGGGAATCAGATGAACTGTCTCTTTTTCTTCCCCTGGGAAGAAAGCTCCACGTTTTCACCTGAAACTGTTCTGGCCTTGCTCTCTGTTTGTCTATGCCGGGATGCCAGCAGACCATGCTGGTCTGGGTCTTTACGTGCCGTGAGATGTGCTGGTCCCTCTCAGCACCACAGCATCAGCCCCAGTTTCACTGTGCCCGTCTGCCTTACGGAAGGCAGTGGGGTGTAAACACAAGCCGAAGCAGCGTGAGTCCAAGCGAGGAGCCCAGCGTTTGTGTGCTGGGAGATGCTGTTGGTCATCAGCCCAAGGCCATTTTCTTCCTCCAGCTCATCCCATTCAGTGCTTGTGCGTGGCTGGGATGCGCGGGTGTCACCTGCACCGCTGCCATGGTGTACAGGGGTTTTGCAAGCTGTCAGCGCCCTTCTGGGAGGCAGCTGAGCCATCCTGAGGGCTGTTCAGCCCATTTTCCCCATCGGCACAAGCCCTTCTCACTGTGCTCACCCTCCCGCCTCATCCCTGGGCCGTGCAGGCACCCAGCAAGGCAGCCCCGCTCAGAGATGGATGCTGAGACACAAATTGCCCAGCTCCCAGGGAAACAGTATTTCCAAGGGGAGAACTCCAGGCAGCCTGGGTTTGCACTTGGGGCTGTTTCTAATCATCTAGGATATAGAGGGTCTATTTTTAGTTGTTGTTGTTGGGGTTTTTTTAATTAATTGCACAATGCTGCTTTTCACCATTTTTTCACCTCCCTCTGGCCACTTACCCCACTCTGCTGCTTGTTCAGCCAAAAAATAACCTCCCCCCAAAACACTGCAGTGTCTGATTCATTGGTTCTTCAGTGTGTTGTGCCATCTGTGCTTTTTGTCGGCTCTTACACCTAGTAGTACCACAACTGGGGAAGAAAATGGGGTAGAGGAGGTCAATTCCAGAGGAGTGGAGCTCTTCCAGCTGCCACTGACTCCACCGGAGAGAGAGCGAAGATGCTTTTCAAACCTGCATTTTTCATTAATGTCAACTAGTCAAGGGTGGAAAATGGCTCGTTTTCCAGGTCAGGGAGCCTAACGACTGTGCGAGATTTGGGAAGTTCAGAAGCAGTAGGATGGGGCATGTAAGTAAAAAGAAAAATGGAAAAAAATTATTCATTCTAATTACAGAGCAAATGAAACTGTTTCCTGGGAATGGTGACATTTGTCTGGGGTTCCCTCCTGAGGGAGGTTGGCTAACCTGGGAAACACAGCCTTGGCCCTACACGGGGCCTCGGCAGCTGCGGTGGGGAGCCCGTGCCATCTCAGCAGGGGCCTCCAGCAGAGTGGGACCTCGCTCCGAGCGAGCTGGAGGCTTGGACTCCCAGAGTGTTATCGCCAGCTTGTCTCTGCTTTAAAATGGTACTGAGGCTGGGCAGAGGGGTTATCCAATGCACGCCTGCTCCCACGCTTGGGTGCCTCTGAGCTCACAAGATGGGCTTGCTCTTCGTTCCTGGGCATTTGCCTCCCCCTTTTCCTCTCCCCACATGCCCAGCCGTGGTGCTGGGTGGCTGAGTCCAGCTTGTGACTCTGTTTCTGACTCTGTTTCTGGGCTCTGGAGAGCTGCCGTGTCTCATCCCAGCAGCCCCATGTGTGTGGAGTCATACGGTGAATCACGGCTGCCGGAGCAAAACAAGGCCAAG
>NW_010249788.1:11259-12778 GCF_000690775.1 Eurypyga helias
AGCACTGCACCCAGGTTGTTTTTCAGCTGTGGCTTTGGGAACATGTTTATGTAAACATCTCAGCTGGAATCTGCCTTCAGCCCTGGGGATGCCGCCTGGCTCCAACCTGGGGCTGGCGATGACCCTGGGGCTGCTCTTCCCATCCTCAGCCTCTTTCACCCCCAGCTTCCTAAGGGACGGCAGCAGAGATGGCACCTCGGGTGACTGCACCCAGGTTGTTTTTCAGCTGTGGCTTTGGGAACATGTTTATGTAAACATCTCAGCTGGAATCTGCCTTCAGCCCTGGGGATGCCGCCTGGCTCCAACCTGGGGCTGGCGATGACCCTGGGGCTGCTCTTCCCATCCTCAGCCTCTTTCACCCCCAGCTTCCTAAGGGACGGCAGCAGAGATGGCACCTCGGGTGCTGGGACGGAAAGGACCTTACAGTGATAAGGGGTGTCCAACTATTTCCACTTCCCTTAAATACAAGTTTTGGGGTTTGGCTTGGTTCTGCTGCAGCAATGGCTCTGGTTTGTCCTTGTGCCCTGCCCGGGCAGGGCTCACCTCTCCACTCGCCTCCACTCTTAATGGGCTCCTAACATTTGGCGGTATGAACACGGCAGATAATTGTTTTCCTTTTCTTATTAATAGATATAAAACGCCTGCCCAGGGGGCTCACTTTCAGCTCATTTACTGTGCATCTGATGCCAGATGTTGGCTATTTACAATACCAAGGTGATCTCTGATGCTAAAATTGTCGCAGGCAGACAATTTGCTCTTTGGGTTTGGGCTTTAAGGAAGTTGTAGATGTTAATAGAGCTTTTTGCAGTGTGCTGGAAATCTGAGGGATTGTGTCCCTTAACACCAGGTTAAAATTCAGGGTCTTTCAGAAAAAAAGGTGAAAGGAGCAATAGGTGAGAGCTAATCCTTCCTTTGCTCTTTTGAATCTGATGCTACCTGGATTTTACATCCAATGATACCTGGGAGAAAAGCATGGTGAAAAAAATGCTTAAAATTAGAATTTCTCGCTCCTGTCATGTCACGCCTCGGTCAGGTGGCACCCAGCTGCAGGTGGTCAGCCAGCTGCAGGCTCCCTTCCGCCCCATCCCAGGGCCACGTTCCCTCCGCTCCTCTCAGCCTGAAGGACCTGCACGACCCTGCGTTAGGGACAGGGCAAGGGCAGGCTGAAGGTGACGATGCCGCTTTGCAGTGTCTGGGGCGGGTGCACAGCTAAGGGGCTTTGGGTGCAACCGGTTCGGTAGCCAGACCCCCACCTGCAGCTGGACCCACCAAGGATGCCTCTGAGAAAATTAACCCCTTGGCTTCTCAATGCCAGCACCGACGCGCCCAGCTGAGGAGGGAGGATTCGGTTTGCACCGAGCTCGAACATCAGAGGGGAAGAAGCGAGCGCGCAGAAGTCCAAGCGGGTATGTAGGTCAAGGAGTGGCAAGGGAATAGGGCCTGCTGCGCGACGGCACCGTCTGTGCTGTGTGGGAAGGCTGGGCCGTCGGCAGCCCGGCCAGCAGCAGTGCCGCGTGCC
>NW_010249789.1:0-9255 GCF_000690775.1 Eurypyga helias
ATTCTATGATTCTATGAACATGTAAGTCATACTATGTAAACAAAAAAACCACAATAGGTAGCTTTTAGGGGCATGTTAGCCTTGCAGACTTGTGGCTTTGCACTGTTGCCATGCCAAGAGAGAAAAGAATCATAAGTATTGCTTGCATGATGAGAAACTATTAGGTGATTTTTCAGACTGTAACAGACTTTGAGCATTTAGGAAAGCCCAAGCGCCACATTTATTCCTATCACTTCTGTGTTCCCTTTCTTTCTCTTTTATTGTGGAGGACTGCAGATATTATTAATAACTCATGAATCGCTCTTTAGGTTTCATGTGTCACCAGCAAAGATGGACCTCTGCAGCTAGGATGGATTGCATCAAAGAGTGACAGCAGAGAAGTCTCTAAATGAAGAAAAATCCTTGCAGGCTCAACACGTTTTCCATTCATTGCCTCAATAAATTGTTTCAGATCTGATTAAAAAAAGAAATTAAAAAAAAACCCTTTCTTGTTCTGATAAGACATTCATGACCCTGTCATGGAAGAAGCAGCTTATATGCCAAATTGTTAATATAGATCTGTCTTAAAAGAACCTAAAATCAGACACCAAGAAAATGGCTATGGGAGCGTAACAAAGTCCCAGTTACAGTAAAAGTCAGACCTTGGGTCTCTGTCCTTGGAGCAGCACAGCACTGCAACGCATAACCAAACTCAGCAACCTTCTAATGTGCATATTTCATCTCATGCAAGAAGAGATGTGTATAATTCCTGGCAGCCGTAAGGAAAAAACCCTCATAAATCAAATCCCACTAGATGTCAAACTAAGAAAAGAAACACTTTCCATTGTAGCCAGCTGTAGGCACATTGACAATATCACAAATTCAGTCCCTTCAAACATTCCCATTATGAAATGAACCCTTAGGCTGACATGTCTAAACTGTGATTCATGCAAAGTAACACCTTTGTTTTGGGCATTTTTTTGACATGTAAGACTTTTTTTTTTTTTTTCTTCTTGCTAGGTTGGATTCTGGATGCTGCAAAGACTGTCATATCAGGATACTGCAATAGAAGTTGCTGCATCTTCTTGCTGTAGAGTTGGTGAAATTTCCCTGTGTGCAGAGAATGCAACATTTATGGAAGAGAAACTGGTTTCCTTGCTTTGTGATTTTCTTGTTGCTGTTGTTTTTGAAGAGGTTAACACTCTTCGTTCCCGGAAGCTGAAACTACAGGTGAACCGGAGTTGGAGGGAGAAAGCAGGAAGAATACCCATACAAGATTCAAACCTGAATAAAGCAGGATTCAATTTCCAGTGGCTAAATAGCAGCAGTTTATGAGCTCTTCATCAAATGTCCCAGACAAACACAGCCCTGTGGGAAGCGGGAAATGAATACAGGACACCTCCAAAAGACTCTGTTATGGAAACTTATTTTAAACCTATTTTTTCAAGAGGATGATCCAGTCCTGGCAAATGTGTAAGGTCAGTGCTTAGAAGAGCAAATAACTTTCTCTAGAGAACTGAACAAGTGGTCAAACTCTGTCCGTCTGCCTGTCTTTTGGCCCTGAATTATTGTCCTTTTTAAACCCATGTTTTCATAAGTCAGATAAATGGTAGACATTTCACATAGCTCTGCAAGTAATAATCATCCTGTTCATGCGTAACATCTAATATCTAAGGGATGGGCCCAAATTAGAGGTATTTCTCATTTACTTATGAAGTGTCTTGCTTTAGTGTGTGTACAGTCAATTCTTGTTGTGAAGATGTGAGCTGATTGCTTGCTCTAAGAGAGGTAGCGACTTAGTTTCAGTGGCTGTAGAGAATTTAACTGAAATAGCACTGTTCATAGTCTTTAATGTGATTTAGAAGGCACAATAGCCAGATAATTCTGAAAATGTAATTTAATTGTATACAACATTCCCAGCAAATGCTTGGAAGTCTTCTCACATTGCATTGTTGTGATAAAAACCTCTGTTGCTTTTCAAGGTGCAGAAGTCCATGCTGTGCCATGCTGAAATTCGTAGGAAACCCAGTTAGCACTGAAAAGCGAAGGGCAAAGAGGGGTGCTCTGGCCTGGAATGCCCTCCCTTTGGCAGCAGCCAAGGTGAGCTGTGCAGCCAAAACCCCATAACCAAGGGTGGACCTACCCTGTACATGTTTCTAGCTCTTTGCATAGGGAGGGTGGGGAGGGGGAATTGATTCTGGGAGGGGAGAGACTGAGGGAAGAGTGGAGTAAAGGGTAGTCTGAGCATGATGACTGGGACTTTAAGAGGGTACTCTGATGGATGCTGGGCATTCAACTTCCCTAGGATCCATAGCACTTGTACATCTTTATGAGTGACTTTTAGCCTGTCTGGCAGTCATCCCAGTTGATGTGTGAGAGAAAAGAGGTAGAAGGCAGCTCACTCTAATTTGGCAGTTCTCAACGCCTGTAACAGGTGAGGACCGTAATACTTTTTCGTGGCTGCTGGCTGATCCTCTGATGAGCTTCATGACTATGTCTTGACTACCTGTGACTCAAACAGGCTTATAGGACTGGGCTTAAAGAAACCAGGAGGTGCCAGATCCAAAGATACTTTTGGAGCAGGTCTACTTAGTAGTCTTGAACGTGGATGTGAGCCCACACTTCTTAGGAAGCAACATTGACTCCATGATCATATTGTTTGGGCACAAACAATATAGACACCTACTATACATCTTAGTGCAGGCCAGCTTTCAGTGTGGGACACCTCTGAGTCACTCTCTGTCCTGACCTGTGAGGCAAAGCCATGTGGCTCACCATGGGTAGCCAGAACTGCCATGGACCCTTATTTCAAGGGCAGTTGTCTTCAGACTCAACCTAAGTGCAGGCTGCATTTAGAAAGGTGTGAATAAGTCGATGGGTGCCCTTCAGATACATGGTCAGAGACTTTAGACCATACTGTGTGCCAGCTCAGACAGCAAGGATGTTAGTACAGGATCTTTTTTCTCTTGCTGTGAAACCTTGCTCTGATGTGTTATTTCAAGGAAGACGGTTGGGATTTGCAGGCCAGATCATGTGGTGAGGTGAGTAATTCCAGCTCCTTTATTGGAGCTAGGCTGGTTTACACAAGTCTGATCCAGCATTTCTGAGAAATTGTGGATGGCAGGGTTTTCTTGTTTGTTTGTTGCACTGAAAACCTGAAGCTTTTCAGATAAAGTATGTGAGGTAAACAGAATGTTTAGATTGAAAATGCAGTGCTCCAGGCTGTTTTCTGGATTCAGACTTAGAGAATACAACTTCTTTGTAAAGAATCTCACATGTTGTGGGAGAAGAGGTGGCTTGAAAATTGACCAAGGGGATGTGACTCAACTGAATTTTGAACAGCAATCATTGTCCTTATTGATGATGCCATAATACGTGCTTGACTCCAGCCCAACATTGCACAGGCCCAGAACCTGATGAAACCATGTAACTAAATATTTGTGATTGTTCCTACCAGTGTGATCCACTGTCAAATAAGCTAGACATATGAATAAAATCAATATTTTTTAAAGTGTGGTGTGTTTTTTTATGTCGAAAAGACTGGTTCCACTTTTGGACTTAATTATGTTTGTATGAAATATTTGATGTGGAATTAATACAGCTGTGCAGCTTTCTTAGGACAGTTCACAGCCACTTGCAGAAGTGCATCTTTTCCCCCTTCAGAGATTACTGCAGTACTGCACTGAACACCTGCGACAAGGAAAGATGCGAAGGTAACTTATAGAATCATGGAATGGTTTGGGTTGGAAGGGACCTTAAAGAGCATCCAGTTCCAACCCCCCTGCCATGGGCAGGGACACCTTGCACTAGACCAGGTTGCTCCAAGCCTCATCCAGCCTGGCCTTGAAGACATCCAGGGATGGGTCATCCACAGCTTCTCTGGGCAACCTGTTCCAGTGCCTTGGCATGTCCTCCTCCTAGTCCTGCAGGACCAGTCCCTCTGTTCTGAGACTGAGCAGCTGCTCAAGCCTACATCAAACTGATCTCATAGCTAGAGATCAGTATAGTGCTGGTGATGGATGTGTTTCTCCTTTTCTGTACAATGTTTGGCTCCATTCCAGCCCTTGAACAATAAAAGATGTTTCTGAAGGTACCTCTGAGGTGCCTTTGCACCTCCCAGATTCTGGGTCTTGTTGGAAACCTAGACAAGATCAAGCTGACTCGGGTACTTCTCACCTCCCAGGAGAGCTATCTTGCTCCATCAGGCTCACTGCAACTGGGAATGCTCAATGGTAATCTCCAAATTACTCCTCACATCTTTTGTTTGCTCCTTGATTTGGAAGTCACAGAATTCCATGTACATGGAATTTATCCACCAAGGAGGCATTCTGTTTGCCTTACAATCACGCTGAAAGAGGGCAATGAGAAAACAGTCAAGAAAAATGGCAGAGCCTCTTCCCCGCACTTGATGCACTCTGCATCTTGCTGAATGAAGTGAGGACAACGATTCACACACAGTGTTTGTTTTCTTCTAGCCTGACACTGTGACAGCACTGTTACCAGCGAGTATATGTGCTCATTTGCTCTCATTAACTCATCCAAAGACTTGATTGTGTCTAATCACAGCCTCACACACCATCCTATGAGGTCTTCAGCTGTTTTCTAGTTCCTTCTGCCCTGGACTCTCTCACTTTCAAATCTGAGTTCACACCCATCATCTTTTGTTTGTCTTACAAAGCCTTTGTTCTCTCAGTTGTCTTCAAACCACAGTCTGACCCCACGCCTACTTGCTTCATCTCTTTCCCTTCTTCTTTCAGTCCAGATGATTCTTGACTCCTCTTTTGGAGGAAAGAGGGAAGTTACTGTCCCAAAAAACTCTACATTAAAGTGAAAGACACAAATGCCACTGAGGAACGAAAATGTGTCTTGGTTCCCATTATTACGGAGACTATCACTCCAAGACCTGCATCAGCAGTGGTCAAGACCTGCAGCAACATGTAGAAAAGAGATGGATCACAACTGCCAAAGCATTTTACAGATGGATGCATAGTGTCCAGGTATGTTACAGGCAATATTAACAGATAAATCATCTTCCACTCAGACAAAAAAAAAAAAAAAAAAAAAAATAAATAAAAATGAATAAAATGAATCAGTTTTGGGTTAAAATTCAAATGTAGTCATGGCCAATGATGCAAACTCCCTTATGTCCCCATCACCACTATTTCTCTCCATTTTCTATTTATGAAATGAAACTCAAAATGCTCCTAGGAAGAAAAAACAAAACAAAACTATTTTTCCAGTTAAAATGCCCATTTTATCCAGGAGGCAACAAAGATAAGTACTGCCAAGGGAGGAATAGTCATCTCGTCTTTCTCAGGCTGCATGTAGGTGGTCACTCATCAGAACTGTAAGTGGATTGTGGAGATAAAATGTTTCTAGTCAGGCTGTAAGTCCTGACCTCCACTTGGAAAATTTGCAGAATAAAAATGTTACCCCATAGAAACACATGATTTTGCACAGAACCATACTGCACTACTGTGTCCTGATGCTGTATTACCAATAACCACAATTTCTTGCACCCTTCACATTCATGCCTATGAGACCCTTAGCTATTTTATCCCTGCATGCTGCACCATCCCTAAATGTACATCCTCATCTATTTGGACAAGTTGTCTTCTTTTATCAGGACAGCGTGATATGCAGCCTGGCTTACAGGCAGTCTGATCTTTGCTACTCTGGTGAGGGAAGCAGCCAGAAATTTAGGCTAATGTGCTAGTTGCACAAAAAGAAGGAAAGGACACAAAAATTACTATACGGCTTCCTTCTGAAATTTGGGATTCAGACAGTCCTGGTAAATGATACAACTCCAGGACTGGGTCTGTGAGCCCCAGAAATCTGTCTTCCTACATTTCCTCAAACACGATGGCAAGTTCAGTGACACCCTGTTAGTCTGACTTAGTACAGGGTAAGTGCTGTATGATGGATGAGCCAAAGGGCTTTTTTTGTCCTATCATGTTTAGGGCAAGTTTAGGATCTTGTTTGTGGAGGAAGGATTGAGGAAGGCGTAAATTGTGCAAGACTAACCCAGCAGCTGATTGGTTGAACTATATCTGCCATAAAGGCTCTATATGGAGTATAAGAACACAAATGCATTCATGGGTGGTACAGGTATAAAAGAAAGAGCAGGAAGAAGAAGCAGCAGAAAGGAGTATAAATTTATTAAGAGTACAACATTTATATTTGTTATTGTAGTTGGCCTATTAAAATGATTTTCCTAGAAGTGAATTAGTGATCCCAGTAGAGAATACAATTTGGAGAGTCATTAAATTAGAAGAAATTAAATCAAAGACAGACTAGCATCTCTCCTGTTAAGTAATTGTGGCAGAAATTGTGTTGCAGATATACAGAATGAATGCTGAGAAATCACCAGAACTGAGTGGTACTCACTCAGGACTTTAAAGAGAAATAGTGGAATTACTTACGGCACTGTATAATTTACTTAAAATTATATTGGTTCCTGAAGCCTGGAGGGTAGCAAGCACGGTGCCATTCTTTAAAACAGTTTCCACAAGGGTGCCCAAGGAACTGTGTTCGGGTAAACTTGACATTTATACTAGGGAAATTAATAGACAATATAACGAAGAACTGAATCAATGAATGCCTGACAAATGCAAAAATTCCCTTGGGAAAAGGCAACACGGTTTCTGTTAAGAAAGGGTTGCACATTGATAATGGTAAGTCTATTTGGTTAGGCTACATTACCAGAAGGCTTTGAAGGGAACTGTGCAGCTATGGGATAAGAGGGAAGATCCTGGCATGGTTAAAAACGGCAAACTGTGGGCAGTCTCAGGCCAACTGATAGAATGGAGAGAAGTCAGTGTTGGATAGGGACTGTCCTGAGACTTGCGCTGTTCCACACATTCATAAATGATCTGCCAGAGGGGGTGAGAAGTGAGGTGATGAGTTTTGCTGAGGGTATGAAGCTCTCCAGGACACTAAGGGAAAGGAGTGATTGTGAAGAGTTGCAGGACCTTGCAAGACTGAGTGACAGCACAATGGAAAGACTGGGTTTGAGTGGTAGGGTTTATGGTAGCAGAGGGGTACAGGGGTGGTTTCTGTTAGAAGCTGCTAGAAACCTCCTCCATGTCTGACAGTGCCAATGCCAGCCAGCTCCAAGACAGACCTGTCACTGGCCAAGCTCACGCCCATCACCAATAGTGGTAGAACCTCTGGGATAACATGTTTAAGAAGGGAAAAATAAAATGAGGAAGAGCAATTGCAACAGCGAGAGAGATGTGAGAGAACAACTCTACAGACACTAAGCTCAGTGGAGAAGGTGCTCGAGGCACCAGAGCAGAGATTCCCATGCAGCTGGTGGTGAAGACCATGGTGAGGCAGCCTGTCCTCCTGCAGCTATGGAAGTCCACAGCAGAGCAGAGATCCACCTGCAGCCCAGGGAGGACCCCACACCAGAGCAGGTGGATGTGCCCAAAGGATGCTGTGACCCCATGGGAAGGTCACACTGGAGCAGACTCCTGGCAGGACTTGTGGCCCTGTGGAGAGAGGAGCCCAGGCTGGAGCGGGGATTGCTGTCAGGGCTTGTGACCCCGGGGGGGTCCCACGCTGGAGCAGGCTGCTCCTGAAGGATGGCACCCGGTGGGACAGACCCACGCCAGAGCAGTTGGTGAAGAACTGCAGACCCTGGGAAGGACCCACATGGGAGAAGTTGGTGGAGGACTGTCTCCCGTGGGAGGGACCCCAGGCTGGGGCAGGGTGTGAGGATCCTCCCCTGAGGAGGAAGGAGTGTCAGAAACAATGTGTGATGAACTGCCCCACCCCCCATTCCCTGTCTCCCGGCGCTGTGGAGAAGAGGAGATAAAGAAATGTGGGAGCTGTGGTTTAGCTCTGTCTGGCAATTAAACACCACCAGTTGCTCTACCACTCCACCCCTCCACCCTCAGTGAGGAAGGGTCAGAGGAAAACAAGGGAGGCTCGTAGAAGTTGAGATAAGAACTATTTAATTATATAAATGAAACTTACGGAGTTACTAACAATGCTATTGCTAATAAGTAATTAAAAGAACAGAAAACATAGAACAAATGATGCAGGATCTCACCACCTGTGGGCAGGCACAGCCAGGTTCCAGGACAGCAAGCAAAAACAAATCCAAAGCTCCGAGGAGAAAAATCCCCTGAGCTGGGGAGCTGAGTGCAGGAGGAAAGAAAACTTACAACTGCCCCTTCCCAGAGCAACCTGCCTGACAAAAGATGCTAACTGTCTGCTGATCACCCCACACGAGCTCTGGACAAAGATCAAGACGCTGAGAGAGAGAAAATGGGCTGCCAGCAAAAAAAACGCTCTGCCAGCAGGAAACTCTGCAGCAAACCCCCCACCTCCCCCAACACACACCTTCCGGGTCCAGCTTCTGCAAGCTTCCCCCTGGCCCCCTCCCAGCGCCACCGGTACTGGTGGTAACTCAGCATGATGTCTTATGGAGTGAAACAAAATCTTATGGACTGCCCTAGGAGAGCAGCTAATCGCTGCCTGGGACCAAGACAGGAGTGAAGTCAAGCCCAAGCACAAAGGGAAGGGTAGGGGGAAGGTGTTTTAAAATTCAGTTTTAGTTCTCATTATTCTACTCTGATTTTGGTAATAAATTAAATTAACTTTCCCCCAGATTGAGTTTTACCTGTGATAGTAGTTGCTGAATGATCTCTCCCTGTACTTATCTCTCCCCACAAGCTCTTGGTTATATTTTCTCTCCCCTGCCCAGCTGAGAAAGGGAGTGATAGAGCAGCTTTGGTGGGCACCTGGACTCCAGCCAGGGTCAACCCACCACAGGCAGATACAATCAGTATAAGTGACTCTAAAGTGATGGGTATGGAGAAAAGTGCTCCTCGCTTCACAGTGATAGGCACTGAGTTGGTCCTTACCAATGAGGAATGAGAGTATGTGGTTATGTAGCTATCTTCATCAAAGCACTAAGTAGCAATCTAACTGGCGAAGCAATGGAAGGCTCTGCTAGGAGCTTGAGTACCATCTGCAGGCCTGGTGTACCAGCTTCAGACTATAACTGGATAATGTTTGGAGAAGGCAGGGAGGATCAAGGGCTCTGTTCCAGGAGTGAATGGGTGGGCTGGCACTCTTCCACTTGGAAAAGGGACTGTGGGTTGTGGGGAAAGTATGACAGAGGTCTAATTATGTATGACATGGAGAGCTTGAGTAGGGATTAAGAGTTTCCTGTTTCTTCTGGGTAACTAGACTAGGAGTAATCAAATAAGCTGTTGGGATCTAGGATCAAACACAAAGAAGGAAGCCCTGAAGAGAAGGACTTGG
>NW_010249790.1:0-13521 GCF_000690775.1 Eurypyga helias
TATATATATCCTGCAGTCACTTTGCTACTGTGCAGAAAGAGAAAACCTAAGAATGCAAAGCAGTGGCATTTTAATTTCGGGTTGTAAATGCTATACCCTGCTCTTCACGCCCTGTGCTTTATGCTGAGGAAAAGCTGCAGCGTGCCAGAAAGGAGCTCTTTTCAATGAGCAGAAACAAAACTGGGGAAACTGAAAATCTACATTATGTACTGCATCTAAACCTCTTTCTTATGGTAAGCAACAGCCCCGGCCAGCAAGCCACAAACCAAAAGACACCTTAGTGGTCCAGGAAGTTCAGAGATCTTTGAGTTAAATATTGAGCAATGCAGGTGCAGGCTGCAGATGGGAGGTTTGGGTGTGAAAGCATGCCAAGTGCATAACAAAACTCGATTGAAGGAAGCCAATTTTAAGATCTCAGTCTGAATTCATTGCACATAGATGGCAGGAATTCCACAGATACCCTGTCTGAGAAACAAGGGTTTTCAAGGTTCCTCAGTGTGTGAAGCAGGGGCATAAAAAGGGACCTGCGCTGCTTTGCTTTCTCGCAATTACAGTTATCAAGAGGCACACCCAAGTCTATCTCCTGTTAAATATGCAGGGGCAAAAAACTTCTTGGTGCAGCTCAGCTGAAGTGAGCAGGGAATTTACTCTGTACTCACAGACTCAATATTTTTTCAAGATCTGTGTCTAATTATTTTAGAATTAAGAACTGAAGATTCTTGCTGAAAGCAAGGAGGCAGACCATCCATGTTTGAATTATTTCCACCTTAGTCCTTCCACTCATCTTTTGTGCACTTTGTGTTCCCCTATCCACTGGGATATGCAAACCATTTTTAAGATTGAAAGAAATCCTGTTTTGGTGTATTCTTCTTATCTATCTATACAGAAACAGGAGCTCTGGCCTGCAAAATTGACAGAGTTCAAGCAATAAATGAAATTCTAAAGAAAAAAGAAAAAAGGGCAGCAGGTTATTTGGAAAGAAATCAGCTTAGTCTGAAAAGACTGGGTGCTCATGGGCAGAGAGTCTTTACCATGCTTTCAAACCTTGAATTCTCCCCATTTCTGCACAACAGCCCAATTAATGGTCCACTATTTGAGGGGAAGAAGATGTCACAAAGAAAATACAAAGCTGACGTAGCATCTTCTTAAAGCAAATGATCCTTGCTTGGCTACACAGCAATGTTCAAGCTATGCCTACCACAAGTATTAATACAGTGGCAACCACCCAGGACAAACCTCTCTTGCACAACGCTTTCCACTGGAGGCTCAATAGCCTTTTGGTGAACCTACTGGCTTAGAGTTCCTTGAACAAGATCTTTAAAGAAAAAAATAAAATCTGGACATTTTCTTCTTCCCTGGGCTCCCCAACCATGCGATATATCTCTATTTAACATGAATTTTCAAGTGAGAAACCTGCAACACCAGTTTTCCTCACTATTGCCTGGCTACATAATAACAACTTGTTTGATTCTTTAAGGTGTTTTCTCTCAGCTTTGTTTCCTAATAGAAAAAAGAAGCAAACATCCAGTTCTTACTCCATCATGCTATTTCATTTGTAAACTATAGCTGATAATAACATAAGTGGCTCTGCTGCATGCAAAGTTTAGTGAACAGCAACTCTACCAAAGTCAACTGACATGGATATTGGGATTTTGGATCTGAACCATTGTTCATACGATGATTTTGATACATAAAGCAGTGTGTATGCTAACTGCTCTGTTACTGTTGACACATGCTTAAAAGACCTTATGGTTTATTCTTCATGTCTTACATTTCTTTGCTTAGGTCCCAATTCTACCTAACCTTTACAGACAGCATTTTAAGTTTACACACTATTAGTTATTACACCAGAAATATTTGCATTATATTAGGTTACGCACATACGTAAGTCTTTGCAGAATCCAGGATACTTAATAATTCACAAAGACTGAAATTCTCTTTTCTCAAGTATGCTTTTTAAATCACTCCTAAACATTCACTCCAACTTAAGGATGCAAATGGGATTTATGCAAGAAACAGGCTGTTGCTGGCTGTTTACACATGGGTGAATTTTGTCCAGTGGGTGTGTATGTTGATTTTCCACTCTAGAATTTCTGATCCTCCCAATTCATCGTTACTACCTGCCAAAATCACTGTTGTTGTGTTTTTTTGTACACTTGAAGTCAGATTTATGACCTCTGTGGTCAAATTATTCCACATCTGATCCTTTTTCCATTCACCTTTAACTCTTTATCATAACTGCTTAAAAAAGTTTACATGGATCGGTGACTTTTTTTATTACTTACTTGTGTAACTAAAAGCTAGTTTGTTAACAGAGTAACTCTGGGGTTTTGGAGTACTGTGGAAAAAGCATGTCACTGAGGACTTCTCTTAAGTCAATGGTGCCTACATGAAAAGCTCTAACTTTCTCAAGTGCTTATTTCTGAGAACTTCCAGCCCCAAAGGACTGATGTTTGTCTTTGCAACAATTTTCTTTGGGAAGATTTGAGAGTATGAAGACTTCAGACTTAGTGGCAGATTTTGCGGGAAGTACATAGCCCTTTTTGGAAGAAACATTAATTTGCATTTTTAATTATATAATTATTGTCCCCAGAGCAATAAAATTCAACTGCTTTTGAATACAAATGTTATTTTACCTGTCAAAATCTTTAAAATATTATTTCGTTAAAGCTTGACCCTTAAGTATCTTTCCTATTTTCACTTGACATCTTGAATAACTGACACATTTTATTATCATCTATGAAACCCAGTAAGGAAAAAATCTCATCTGAGACTTCTGTGTTCTGAATTTATACTTCTCACCTGCCATAAGCACACTCTAAAAAGAGATGTAATTTTGTGCCAGAATATAATCCTACAATTCTATCACATTTCCTTTTCAGAAGTCAAGCATTCAAATATTGTAGAACGAAAAATAAAATGTAAATTGCACTAGAAAGGAGAACCTTTAGGGTTATCAAAAAAAAAAAAAAAACCAACCACAAAAAAACCCGCACATAATTTCTGTACAAAACTGGAGGCTCCAGAAGCCCCAAACTCTATATTTCCAACTACTTATGGAATACACGGCTGACCAGCAGCAGTTCGTCCAGGCCTTTTATTAGAAGTATGCACAATATATTGTCCTTTCCTGATGCTCTCTGCAAAGGCGTCATAAAGGGGAGGGACAGATGGCAACAGGCACAATGGGAATAGGTCAAAGGAAGATTTTGGATATTGTATGCCCCAAACAGAGGTGACAGAGCAGACTGGATGCCTTGAGAAATAAATACAGCACAAGTGCCCCTCGAAAGTATGCTCACAGAATAAGCATGAAGAAATGTGAATGGACAGCTTTTTGTGCTCAAGAATGAATACTGAGCATTTCCAAGTACTTTAAACCAAGCTTCAGAATTGCTACAGCAGATTTTTATGATGGTATCTCTAAATAATTGTTCAGCAAAGGTGGAATTTCTCCACTGATGTGAACCTCCTTTGGCCATGCCTCACCAAAGGTTTTGCTGAGGGAGTTCTTTTCAGGGGTGATCACCATAGGAGTAGCTTTACTGTTCATAAGGGATCCAACCAAGCCTGAAGAGAGCATCCCTTCAGTGTGACAGGGGAGAGTAAACTTGACTGAAAAGCCATCTTTATGTTCTCCTAATCTTGGTCTTCTCAGTCCCATGTAATTCAGCAGTGTTTTTCCAGCACCAGTACACCTTAAAACGCGGCCACTGCTAACGTCCCCAGGGCTCTTCCCACACCCATCCCTAGTAAAACCCTCTTACCAAGTTTCTGAAAGCATCTTTGGAAAGTGGCCACACGGCTGTCCTCCCCTGTTCCCATTCCAGGTCAACAGTCTCCTCTCTGAAGACCTCTTCCTCTTCTCCATCTCTCTTGCACACTGTGAAGGAAGACAACAGGGATAAGGATCTCATCTATGGTTTACACAGATCCAGCAACCCACGTTTTGCGGCCTGTGTGACCCGGGAGAGGTAACATCTCATTTCTGGACACTTTTCAGTAACTTTTTCCTGTTTTGGGAACTGTTTTATTTCTGTTTAAATGTTACTATAGATACTGGAATTCAGCCTTGCTAAGTTACATAACCAGCCTCTGCAGAGGGGAGGGCAAGGACATCAGGAGGGACAGAACATCCCCCTGTGCAAACCCCGTGCAGAGGAGAGCGATGGGTGTGAGAGCACTGGGAGGGAAAGGTACCCCTCACACCTCTCTCCAGGTCTGGGTGGCTGTGTGCCTGCCCTCAGGGCCATAAGGGACTGAACACGGCTGAAGCATCTGGGAATGATTGGGCAAAACTAGTCATAGGACAGTCATTAAAAATATTGAAAGGGTAACAGCAGATTTTGTTCAGATGTCGGGAGACAGCAACACATCCAAGCAGACATTCCGCTGCTTGGAAACAGGAATGAAGGTACGTTTGTCTGGACTATTCGGGACAGGGATGCACACAGAAACCAACCCACCTTGGAAGAAGCTACCTCCAGACCCAGAGTGCGGGTGTGACCGTGCACCCCAGCCAGCGAGCCCAAAATACAGAGCCAGTCAGCCGGCGTGCCAGCGCCGTCTCCGTGCCCAAGGCCTGCAGTGGTGGCTGGCTAAGCACACTTCAAAAGTCACCAGCTTGCTCAGAGCAAACTCTGAGCAGTTACCTGACCACCGTGGTATGCTCATGGCCTCAGGCATTTTTCTATTACTCATGAATATTTCCCTGTCGCACGGTAGGGAAAAAGGAGTTTCTAAACCAATTTGTAAATGCATAAAGGCATTTGGCTTTTTCACCATCATGTTCATCATTTTGGAAATCACTTAGAAAAAGTCCACTAGCCTCAAAACCTATCAATTCCCTATTGCTCTGCCAAATACAACCGAATTCCAACTGGACACCCGCATGTAAGAAGGGGAAAGATAGTTCACTGATTTCCCAATGTTCCCCAGTTTCCCAATGTTTTCAAGAAAGCTGGGTTCAGCTCTGGACCCCTTGAAACATCAAAGTCTAAGTCCTTATTTCCAAACTGAGATAGCCATTTGGATGTTCCACAGATAATCTGCTGATTCAGACACTTTAATTTTCACCCTTCCCCTGCTAATACTGCCTCTGTTTTCCATGATTGAAACAGTGATCATACTTCCCTATTTCACAAAAGTGCAGCAAAGAGAAACTCCCTTAGCAAGTATGTGATGCTTATCATCAACGTTTGAAGAAAAAGACATCTGGAGTAGAGATTTCCGGCATCACAGGCATATAAAATGCCCAACTGTTTTTTATTTAACCTTGTGTCAGTTGTAATCTTGCCTTTCTTGACAATCACCACAAATGTTCCTCTAACAACCAGTACAGATGCTGATGATGCTGCTTCAGTGAAAAAAGGAGCGAGCTCAACAAGACCGAGACATCAGGCACAGTCATTTAGGGTCTGTATTTACATCACACGGCAACATAGGTAGGCAGATTTTGTGAACAGAAGCCCTGTTTCACCTTCCTTGGTTTTCTGCACATACCTGACACCCCAGTTTTATATCTCACAGCTCCTCAAACGCCAGTTACACTGATACTGAAGCTTTTAACCCATGTGCAGTTTTTAATTAAACAAAGGCCATTTAGATACTCTTCAATGACTCAAATATTAGCAAGCTATGTGTACAGTACTATACCTGAAATGGTCTCTGACACCATTCTAAATAAGTCTACTTAAATTAGTAGAGTTTTCCCAAATCATGTAAAACAGGTCAGACACTGATCCATTGCATTTTCACATTTAAAAGATCATGTTTGTGTAAATATGAAGATATAAGTATAACTCATAAACATAAACATAAACATAAACATAAATATAAATATAAATATTTACGAACCAGCACTGAGAGGGCAAGTAGGTGGCCATGACTCCAGTGCTTGTAGTGCACAGATACATACACAGAGGTTTCAATTCTATTTCCTCCTTCAGTAACCAGTAACAAAATTCAGAAAAACAAACAAACAAAAGTCCCAGTTTGTCTTGAAAAATGACAAAAGAGAACAGTTTCTAGCATGTACTGACTCCCCTACTTTTTGACAATCTGATTCCTTTGAAAGTGTTTCAAGATGCACACCAAAAACCTGAGAACTTAAGTAATTTTTGAAAATAAAATACTAATATGAAGTGTTGTAGATTAAGGAACAGAAATGGTGAGTCTTCCCTTAAAGCTGAGACTGGGAAATCTTTTTCTGGTTCTAGTTTTAACTGATTCATGAAATTTACGAAGGTGTTTGGCGAAACACACTGTACAAATGCTTTTCCTATTGTATTGAAAAAACTATGAGCACAACTGGAAGACTCACACATATTGTGAAACAGTTTACTTGCTTTCACGTCATTTTAATGTCACTCAATATTTCTTAATGAAATCCTGAATAATAAACTGAGCTGTAGGCAAGATACCTATGTAGTACCCCCACTCCAAGCAGGCTCCAGATATTCTGAATGCCACGTCCCCTTCTATCCCAGTACCTTTTCTTTTACAATCCCCTACACTTTGCTTGAATTCTAACTACTATCAGAGTATTTCAAAGAAATTCAGGCCACTTTAACCGACCAGTTCAGTGTGGTTCTTTGCTCAGAAATGCCAGTGTGACCTTCCCATTTGCTGAATCTGTAAATAAGTAATTATTTGACTTACTTATTAAGGCAACACACCCTAGCTAGGATGAAAAACCAGACCTACAAGATAATCCTCATCTCAAGTTTCTGCTGGCTGCACTGTCTCAAAGTATTTGCCCATATTGTGTTAGTGAAAATTCATCTTTGCTTCATGCTGCAGTTGGAAGTGTGAGGCATGGGTGGTTAAAGCAATAGGCATCTAACAGGTGTTTTCTTTCATTAATTTATGAGCTGAGAATCTTGTTCTGCAGATAGAAAGATATATTTTCCTTATGACAGAAACTGTATTGCTAAGTATGTAATTAAAATTTTCTGTCAAATCCCTTTTCATTAAAATAGGTGAATCAATAATGGTATTACTAGGTGTCTGTGTAGAAGGCAAAGAATTACATTTCCTATAAGGGGACTGTATTTCACACTATAGCTGATATCACCCAGAATATTAATCTTTTTTGTTCTTACATTGAAATTCTAAATAACGTCACTTTACAAAAGTAATTTGGAAGTATCATGAAACCAGCAGTTTTGTTACAAAAATTAGGCGTGTTGATATAAGAAAAAAAAGATATGTTTTTGAAAGGATGCACAGCTGTATTTTCCCAAATGCTTTTTTACTTTTAATACTTAAGATATGCAGTAAAGGAAAAAATAATAAAAATGGATGGCATGGCTGGTAAAAATAGAGAACAGCCCTTGTTTTCTGTTTTTAACCAACAGATACCGTTCTTGCTAGAGTATATAGTACTACTTAAAAGTATGAAAGATGGTAGCCACTGGCTATTCCTTTACTTTGTTGTTAATGTCTGCACTACAGTAATTTTAACTTCAATTTGTTTTCATTCAGGTTTCCTATTTAACAAGTGCAACATTTTATAGGTAGTGGCTGCCATGAACAGCATGACTTTAAAGCACATGAGGATCCTTATCTTCCCCTAAAAGTGGTACTTAACACAGCATGGAACATCACAGCGTAGGTCACGCTGGAAAGGACCTCAGGAGGCCATTTAGTCCAGCTGCCTGTTCAGAGTAGATTCAACTCTGACTTCAGAAGAGATTTATCTAGGCTTTGTCCAGTCAAAAAACCTTTTGAAAAGATTTGAGAGCCTCTCTGGGCAACCTGTTCCAAAACTCCATGGCAAAAGACTACTCTTTTTTTTAATGCTGGACCTCCTCCCTGGTCCCGTCCCTCGTTTTTATGACCACTGTCTCTCATTCTCACCCTGTGCTCCTCAGCTTCAGCCTCACCTTCTCCGTAACCTCCCCTTAGGTGCTGTGGGGGCTGCTGTTAGGTCCCCTAAACCATTTCTTCTCCAGCCTGCCATAACCTTTACTGAAACGGGGTTTGGTTTGGTTTGGTTTGTTGTTGGGTTTTTGTTTTGGTTTGTGAGGTTTTTTGTTTTGTTTTGTTTTTATATACTAATAATTAATATACTGATTCATATTTTTAATATACAGAAATTCAGCTAAAGATGGCAGCTAGTCCAAACCGGTCAGATTCTGCAAAGTTTTTTCAAACAGCAAGGGAAGGAACCAACACCATGCCAACTGCAGTACATCTCTTCAGACGAAGGAATTAAATCCTACACTTCGTCTGAGAAGTCATTTCAGGACCACACAAATCAGCGCAGAAATGTGCTAACTTTTCAGTAAGTATTTAATGACATTAAAGGAGACACCACATTTTTTAGTCCTATGCTAGCTTTTCAAATACTGCTAGTATACACTTTTCATGCAATACAAGCTTTGAAAACAAAACAAAACCCTTATTTCCCAAAACTGTACAATTTTGGAGGCTGTTTTTGAGTGTTGAGCATTATGAGTCACTTGTGACTGTGGAAATTCCAGTAAGTCAATGGAGTTGTGTCAGACGTGAATTGGACTCTTTAATTTCTGACAATACATCCTAAACTACAAAAGAAAACAAACTCTCCAAATGTGAAAGGGGAAAACAATGCAAAAAATGGGTGTTAAGCATCTTCCATATTTTAAGACGCCTCTCAGTTGCCCAAATTAGACACAAAGTTATTCCTCCATTCTAGCAGGACACTAAAAAGCTGTGATCTGTGTATATATGAGACCTCCAAAGGTCAGTGCTCAAGTTATATAAAGCTGAAGCCATACATAATAGAACATGACAAAATGAGGAAACAAATGCTTTAATTAACAAAACAAACCAAAAAAAATCTTAAAATTTACCTAATTCCTCATCATTCAAGCAAATAAATAATGGGTGGTATAGCAACCTTAACTATGGTTACTTTAGTTAGATAGCCTTAACTATCTCCTGGAAGATACAAGATCGGTTTTTCTCCTTGGAGGAACCTGGCATTGCATCTATTGAGTTGCCTGACTGAGCAAAGTCAGAGACTTTTACATGATGTCAACCCTCAGCAGACATAAATAGATACATCTGAATTACTTTTTGCACAGTAAAGCCAACTTTCATCTGTTAACAATTCGACCTTCTGCCTAACTGGAGCATAACAAGATTTTCTGAGAACGGCTAAGAGCAAAATTATTTCTCTGGACTTCCCACCAATTCAATACTTCCACACTGTATTTTGGAACACAGAGCAAATCTTATGCGGTGGAAGTCAACAACTATGTAAGCAGACTGGTTTACATTTTATATCCAGTGAACTGATCTGAACAGAGTAACTCATTTCTTATTTACGTTTTCCATTGCTTTATGTTGGGAAAGAATAGTGGACAGAGACTAAAAGCAACAGAACTTTCATAACCAAACCACTGACTGCATATATTTTTGTACGAGCAAATCAAATAATCTTTCTGTATCCTGTTCTACATACTGAGGAGAAATTCCAGCTCCAGTTCTGAGGAAAATGTCATTATAGTAATAAAGCTCAAAAACAGTAGTAAGAGACAGAGCACCTACACAGATGGCAAGACTGTGATCTCAATTACATCAACATCCACACCCACTTGAGTTCATATCAGCATAAATTGGATGAGAATTTGGTCTCCAGACCCAACAATCCTCACACATACGTATCTATTATTTCCAAACCTGCTGCTATTCTGTCTGCTGTGGAAATCTCAAGTGTCCCTCAACTACACCTTGGGCATCAATACTTAATACAACAATCTTTCTACACTTCAAATAATGAAGTTCAAGCCCAACAGTCTTCAGTAGCAGCTACACCTCCAACAATAGCATGCTTGTTCTCATAAATATCGACGTAACAAGAAATTCAACACACAGAGCCCCAGACGCTGTCTCTGTTAACTTTGCTGCAGTGGACTTGAGGGCTGACCCTCAGAGGGCTGGTTTTTTATTAAAAGCAGTCATGTGCAACTCGGTGGTTTTAACTAGAAAGAGCAGCTGTCCATCCTTGCCTTGCGTGAGGCGCTGGACACAAAAGAGCCCTGTGTTGTGGTGTCTGAAATTTGTTTCTGCACAAAATGAGAATTCATTTCAGGGGTGAGCAACTACTGCAATTGTCTTGGTCCTCGGGCAGGCAGGGAGGAGGAACCTGGGCCAGGTCAGGCAGCAGGACTCGTCATCCCGCGTGTGGGCAGGAGGAGGGAGGGGTTCCAGGCGTCTGCCTCTGCCCTAGGCCCCATGCACCTCAACACCAGCTCTGCCCAAGCCTCTCCAGTGGTTTCCTCTCGCCTGCACCTGCGCGACAGAGCCAGGGAGCCTGGCTGCTCGCGCCGCCCTGCCCTTCCTCCAAGCAAACAATAAGGTCCCAGTTATGCAAACACTCAGGTTGACTCACGGGTTGCTCACGTGCCCGAGTGGCTACAGGATGAGGGCCCACCACTGCAATATGGGCAGTTTCAGGGCAATAAAAGTGCATCTTACATTGCACCGTGACGTTTTTAATACCTGCAAAAGCCTCTCGCGAGGACCAGTGGGTCGATGCTACCCACAGCTCCCAGAGCAGCACGGGAATCATCTGCCACAAGACCGGGATGAGTCACAGAATTCAGCGGACGGTATGTCTACACTACAGTCACAACTGATGTGACTGCACTATAGTGTAAACACAGGCAGGCGAGCTTTGAATTAGCTGGTTTGGGCACCGGTAGCAGTCTAGCCATTGAGTTCAGGCCAGCCTAAACCACTCAAGTATTTACCCAGTTTTTTGGGCATGTTTTCCAGCCAGCTCCGAGTGCCTTGCTGCCACAGCTGGATTGCTACCAGCTCCCCAGCTGACTAGTTTAAAACCACCTCAGGTATGTCTGTGACTGCAGCGTAGACATACTTAAGCTTCTAAATCATTTAAACTCCTATTTAAACTCCTACTGTCTCAACTTCCAAACTCCTAAAAACTTGGAATTACAACACCAGCCTGTATCATCAATGTACTGCTGAGATTAAACATTTGGGGTACAATAAATACCATTTTAAGTGTTAAATTTATGGTTCTTCCAAGATGTGAACTGTTTAAGAAAAATAATGACTATTGCTGGCTATGTGATGACCTCTCTCTCATTCATTCCAGAAGCAGTTCAGTGAGTACCAGATGTATGAGGTGACTATCTGACCTGAAACTCTGCAGAACACAGTAAGTTTATACACAGATATCCAAATACCTCAAACATGTCTAGGCCTTACCCTGTATCTGTGGACTGAGGGAAAAGTCCGCTAATTCCAGTGGATATTTTCACTGCATAAATACCACTCTCTGACTATCCAGTCCATTTTGAAAGACAGAGAAACTCTGAAGAAATGCCAGCTTAATACTTGCATTGCTCGGGACCAGCAACCCATTCCAACTTCACCCCATAGCCTGAAGCTGAATTAAAAACTGAAAAAGTATACAAAATTCCTAACTACTTCTTTTAACTGATTTTTGGGAATCAGATTACGGTTTTACCTTTAAAAGCCATAAATTTGTGTACAATTCAAGTCACATTCATCACAATGGTAATTTAGCTGACTGTAGCAAGGCTTCATTTCACCATGGCTGGCTTTGGCCCTTTAACAGACATCTGAATACATCATACCTTTGCATTTAACATTTTAATACTGACTTGTTCACGCCAAAGACCCGTATGTTCAGTTCCACCCACTCTGTGTACCATCTCCTGTCTGCTGATACCAGAAACCTGTATGTGTGTATTATCCCTCCCAGACACTTGGGAATATGGATGCTCAAGGCCCTGTCATGTCAAACCTTCCTTCTTGTGGCAAGGCCTCATACCATGTGCCGCAAACCAAAGGACACCCAAGCGATATTCTTTCTTCTTTCAATACCAAGGGCTGCTCTTCCTTTTCTTTTGAGAGAGGAGCCATTCAGCATGTCAACATTTGAAATGCTGCGGGGATGATGGGCAGAGCAGGGATGGAGGAGGTGTTGGGCTGGAAGATGTTAATGGCTGCCATCAGCCAGTCCTTTGATCTAGAAACACTTCCAGACCTGGTTAAAGCTGCTGGGTCTGCTAACCAGATGGCAAGAACCCTCCATGTCCCAGCTTCTCCCTCCTGGTTTTTCAATTCCCATTACAATCAGTGAGATTCTGCTCCCTTCAGAATTTGAACATCCCTTCAATTTTTTTAATTGTTGAAGTATGAAAGCCAAACGCAGGAACAAAACGCTGAGAGGTGTACAATCCTGCTTGGCACAGCAAACGCATCATTCACAATCCTCCCTCCCCTCTCCTTTGCCAATATAAATCCGAAGTGACTTCACAAGATGACAGTAAAATTACACTGGATTAAACCAGGTTCATCTGAGGGCAGAACAAGGTAACAGCAGGAAAACCCAGTGACTTTACCTGGAGCAGCATGCTAGCTACTACTAAATATTTTGACGTTTCTCACTATTTGACATCAAAACAGCTCTGCCCCTGACCTAAGCATGCTAATTAGCTGTGTAACCTCTGCTAGATCCCAGAACAGAGGAATGCAAAACTGGGACATAACTACTTTATCCTGAGCACGTTCATGCAAGGAAACAACAGTTCCTTTCCACAGCCCTCATGAAATGTTCTGTGTCCGTGTCCATGTTCCAACACAGCATTTCTGTTTATTTTATAGGCTTATAATAAAAAAATGACACTTTATGAGCTACATGATAGTATTTCAACAATACCTTGTTGTGACATGATACAGTGTAATTACTTAGCAGGAGATACTACAATTCATTGTTATGTCATTGAGTCATATCCTTCAGGGCTTTAGATTGGTGTCGTTCGCTTTTTAAAGCCATACAGACTATAAAGTTAAATCAAGGGATGCATTAAAACATCCTAGAAATAAAGACATAAACCAAATATGCGCCTGCACACAGCAGTGTGTTTGAAAACACTTCCCTGATCATTTCCCCTGCTCTTTTGTTTTGCTTTTACAGCATTACCGACTGGGTTAATAATAATAAAACAGAAATAACAACCCAAACACGCAAAACGTGTACGTTACATCGGGGTCCTATTCAGGCAGTTGAATACACAGACTGATCTAGGGAGCTGGAGATGCTCAGCACCTACCACCAGCTTCACCCAGGAGACCAAGCACGCAACCCGAGTCCCGCAGGACATCCTCAGGGATCATCGTGGGCTTTTCAGCCGTCCACGCAGCCTGCACTGCAGGACAGGGCCTTGCCGAGCACAGCATTTGATTCCTCCTCGGTGTCACGTTGAGGTACCAGGTATCAGCCAGGAGAGGACATGGCTTTATACGGCGCACTGTAACAACCCACAATCCAGTGAATTAGTGGCAGCACCTTTCCCCAACCAACGGAGCTGAGAGAGCAGGCCAGGACATGTGGTTTTTTAAAAAGCGCTGCTGTGGGTGAAGTCCCTCGGTCTACCCGTGGGTCCCGGTTCAGAGCCGGTACGTGCTCTGCACCTCGGACCCCTCCGTCTCGGGTCACACTCGGCCGCCCCGCCGCCGCGGCGTGTCCCGCTGCCC
>NW_010249791.1:0-19443 GCF_000690775.1 Eurypyga helias
GGGGTGAGGGTGGGGAGGGAGGTGTGCAGGGTGGAGGGTCTAGCAAGGGGAAAAATCAAAAATTGCTGAAGGGAAAAGAGGTATATGAAAATACTATGATGAGAGATATAATGTTTTCTCACAAACATCTTTGAGCGCAGTGCTAAGCGCCTTTCCTGAACAGAACAGCAAATAAAGAACAATAAATAAGCTACCTTGAGACAGACTCCAGACTATTCATTAAAATATTACATTAAATAGCTTTAGCAATTGGGTACAAACATGACCTTAAAATCTCACCCGGCATCAGGGATGACAAACTGGTAAGAGAGAAATAGGCACGAATAGGGAATATCTAAAGAAACCCCAAACCTCACACTTAACTAGTTTCTTGGAAATCTCTAATTCCACAATAAAAGTTGGAATTTGTTCTTCTTGTGACACAAAGAGGAACTTGAAGGAAAGATGATACCTGTTTCTGCAATTCGCAGCTAAATGAGCTCAGGTGCTCATTATGACTTTCTAGACAAAGAGTGTCAAGAATATAACGTAAGCACAGTTTCCTGCATTTATATGGAATCTTAACTGTTTAGCTATTTAAAGAAAAGTTCTAGCGTAGTTAAATTCCCTGATAAAATTCACTTAGAATATACTGATAGCAAGCATCTATTCTATCAAAAAAAATGAAACTGCCTTTCATTGATTCCTTCCATATCTCCTTCTTTAGACCATCATGCAGGCCGTAACGATCATACGGACAATGACAGAATACTGAGGCATCAGACAGCAATAATAATAGAAAAGACAAAGTAGTTACTTTGCCTAAAAGGAAGTAATCAATTTGGAAGCTCATTCAAATTCGTCTTTATAAATTTATAGCATATGCATTTTATTATATACAAGAATTTCAAAAATTACCTAATATGGAGAGAACATATTACTCTTCTGTGAGATAAATGTTAAATGATGAACTGCTCCAGTGCGGACACAATACATAAATATGCAGAATCCATCAATCCATAAATCTGAAAAGAGCTAATGTAAAAAGCTGTGAATAAGAGCTTTAGGAATAGTCCTTTTACTTCTCCCATGATTAATACTGCGCTATATCACACAAACATAAACATGTCTGTCTCTGCAGATACATAATGCAATGCAGATTGTAATTCTACTTGTAGAATCCAGAGTGATAAATTTTTACTGACATGAACAGAAACACTTACACAAAAAACTCGCATGAATGTCCGCAAGGGTCATTTTTCTATAACACTGATCAAATGGATCTTTGGGAAGGGATGACCAATGTAGGTGCTACCAACAATACCAAGATTCTATATTTTCTCTTCAGCTATCAAATCTGTATATTATTATCAATAATGAATATTCATTTATGGAATACTGTCATCAACCATGAACCTATTAGCCATAGAAAGAAAAATCTAACTTGTTCTGAGAATTCCAGGCTGATATTAACTCCAGGTATACTCAAAACAATGACTCAGCTTCCTCCTTCTGCCTCACCCCTCTCCTTTTCCCCCTTCCTCCCCTCTGACTCCCCTAGGACCTTGAGGCAGATTCTACACTGTAACGAAAAAGTAAATTGTGAGAAAATAAAGTCAAGAGATCCTAGTTTTGCCTTCTTCTGCTTCCCAGAGTTACGCTGTTTGTCCCTAGGTGCTGAGGCCTTTAGGCATCTTAATCATGCCTGTTCAAATTCATTGCCTAGCATGATGAGGTGACAGGTGCTGTGAACAAGGCAAGGGCAGCAGATGTTGCCTATCTAAACTATCAATGTCTTTGACACAGCCTCCTTATCACCAACTTGGTGACATGCCAGCTAGGTAAGTGGACAGCCAGGAACTAGTTGTCTGGACTGCCAGGCTCACAGCATCAGGCACAAAGTCTTGCTGGCAGCCAGTAACAAACAGCTTCCCTCAGGGGACTGTTTAATGCCTTCATGACCAGCCGGAATGACTGTACAGGGAGCATTCTCCGCCTTTGATGGCTGCAAAGCAGGGGGACCACTCAAGACACTGGAAGGTTGGGCTGTTACTGAGAGGAATCTGGGGAGGCTGGAAAAATGTTGAACTTCAAGGTTCAACAAACGGAAATGTAATCTTTCATCTACAATGCAGTAAGCCCACACAACAAAATAGCTGGGGACTGACTGCAAAGCACCTCTGCAGAAAAGCAGCTGGTGGTCCTGGTGGATGGTAAACTGACCATGAGTGAGAAACAGACCCTGGCAGCAAAGAAACCAACTACATTCCAGGCTGTTTGTAGCTAGAAAGTGCAGGAAGGTTTCCCCTCTCTTCGGCACTCAGGAAACTGCATCTGGAGTACCGTGTGCAGTTTTGGGATCTGCAGTACAATACACACTGGAGTGAGTTCAGTAGAGGGCCATCACGGTGGTCAGGGAGACAACTATTCAAAGATTAACCCTTCTTGGAGGTGCAAAACAAAAACAAACAAGAGGACAAGAGATGCAAAGCAGGAGACACAAGTTGGAAATTAGAAATGGTAGAAATTCCTTTTTTTCCCCCTCCCCCCTCAATTTTTTTTTTCTTTTTTTTTTTTTTTGAACATGAGCAGTCAAATACTGGAACACTTGCACAGAGGGGTCGTGAAATCTGCATTCCTGAAGATAGTCAAAACTGAGCTGAACATTTTTTTCTGAGCAACCTGATCTGATTAGGTCTGCTTTGAGCAAGGGGTTAAACAGATGGGGACCTCTGGCGATCCCTTCTAACTTAAAATACACTACAAATCTAAGCTTTGGTATAAATATTCTTACCTCTTAATTAATCCTCATTGGAACTCCTCATAGAATCCCAGCCCATAAGTATCGATTCTGGCTGCTTTCCTTAAGTACCTTGCGATTTCAGTTGTATCTACTTCTGAGGGAGAGCAGTCAATTGGAACCCAGGCATTAAACTCTCACAAGGACTCCCAAGTCTCTAACTTGAAACCAGAGTAACTCCCGAATGAAATCCAGACCCTACAGACTTAAATGAATCCTACACCCCATAAAATGAGATTTCATTTCTACAACTCTATTACCATAGCTCTCTGTAGCCTCCTAAATGGTTTGATTTTCTTTTCCAGTTTCAAAGCCTACAAAAATTAATGTGAAAAAGATAAAGTCCAGTAATCCTCTGTATAAGGAAGGTGCTGAGTCTGAATATAAGGAATGACCTGACATGAGCTGTGAATATATAAACCACAGTGAAGGAATGTTATAGAACAAAGAGTGTGAATATAGCAGAAAGTGAAGGATTGTTGCTAGAGAAACAGAGATAAGCAAGGATGGTGTTTCTATAGCAACTGGGTGACATCAGACTTTTCCTATTCAGTGCACTGGGTGATAATGAAGTGGCAAAACAGCAGCTTCTCTATCTGCCTGCTCTTGGGAGGTGGGCAGACCCCCAAGTTTGATTGTTTCACACTTAAGACATATCTAATTAGGAGGTTTACAGGTTTCTTGACATCACTGTGTTAGATCCCCTAACGTCTAGTTTTTGCGTGGGAGTCCAAGGAGAGGCACATTCACTCTAAAACAAGAGAGCAGTCCTTTCTCAGTCCCTCGGGAGCAAAGCATTCTAAAAGAGAGTGAGGAGAGTCAAGGAAAAGATGGAATATGGTCCATCGCACAGCACTATGCCTCTCAGGCATCATCAGGCCACAGCTGATCAGCCAGCTGCACAATGAAGTTTAGTACAGGATAAAATAAATTAGGTTATAACTCTTGCCAAATTAAGGCTTATTTTTAAGCTTTTACATTTTTTCAAGGATAACGGTGCAACACAGTGTAGAATGCTTTGAAAACAGTTACTTAAAACTTTTTTAAACCTTGAAAAACATCTATGTTTGTTCAATGGTATGTCCTCTGTATTGCAGTGGGGGAGGTAAGTGGAAGAATCTAGATGATACAGAGGAGGAATAAACCTTAAAAACTATATATAAAGTATATAGAAAAACCCCAATATTTGCATTTCAAATCATAAACACATCCCCAATTGGGGCTTATATTACTTTTGTCTGTATCAAGGACTGAAGAAGCTGTGATTTCATAGCTGTTTCGAAGAAATCCACAATGTGACTTGGCATTTGGTCTACCAGAGGGACTACTCAATCTTCGTTAAAGGCCCAAATGTTCAGTCCACCTAAGTAGGAGTGTTATCCCTCCTATTTGTTAAGTATACAACAATAAGTAAGGTCTGGACTTACCACACTGGTAAGTGGAGAGATTTGTTAAACGTAATGTTTACTTGAGTGGTTGCAACTCTATTTTCTCTGACTACACTGCAGTACCAGTCCACCTGAGCTAGCTTTGAACTGGGTTGCTTAGACACTAGTAGCAAACTAGCTACAGAATGAGCTGAAGAGATACTCAAACAGCTCACAGTGATTTTCTGGCTGCAACACTTGAAGTGAGACAGGTAAGATACACACACCCACAAGCTGGCTAGCATGGGCAGAGCAACACTGCACTGTGGTCACAGCAATGTTGCCATCATAGACAGACAAGTAAGAAAAAAAAGGACGTGAAGCAAAGTTCTTGGTAAAGTGAGGAACAAGATAACGGTTTCCTAATGCTGATACGATTCCCTGTTATTTAGATACTGATAATGCCTAGCATCTTCTCAACTTCTGAAATTCTTATTATGTTGCCTTTACACAACTTCAAGTTGTGTAAAGGTAACTGAATTTGCAGAATGTCTTGGTATTTGCAACAGCCAAGAGAGGAGAAAGAATGATAGAGAAGGAAAAGTATCTGACAAGTTTTGACTTCTGATCTTTGATCTCACAGTTCTGCTTGGTGAGGAAGTAATTATCTGCAGCCAGAACTGAATTTCATTCCCAATTCAAAGGTGACAGTCCTGGTGGATGTGACACGAATAACTAATGAGAAGTCCATCTGTTAAGATATTGCCTTGTGGCAGAAACACTATCTTGGGGCAAGGCCCTCCTTGGATCCGACTACCCTGTGACAAGAGTATTTTGCCATTTCAAGTGTGTAATAGAGGTAGAATTATTATCATCCATATAAAAACCACAAAAAAAGGACAAAAGGGCTTTGCAATATAAAAAGTCCAAAGCACCACAACCAAGGCACTTTCAGTTCAAACAAAATCATCCCCAATTCACTCAACATGCTTGTGTATTTAAGAACAGAAAACAAGTGGCCCTCGAGGAACAAGAAAAGAATGAGTAGTACACCTATTTGTGGGTTTCAATATTTCAAATACAACAAGGGAAGACAAAGAAATAGCTTAGCAGAGAGAAATATTACTCAACACTAGGATAGCCCATATATATATATATAATATAACCAATTATAATTGCAAACTGTTTATCAAGTGCTCATCTGTAAGCATCAACAACTCATGGTATATTAACACAGAGCTACATATAACTGCAGTTCATTTACTCAAATACAATTCTTGAGCATCATTCTTCACATTTAGGTTCTGGTAATGATGGGTTTGGATTTCTCTATACTGCAGTTCCTAAGGGCAAGAGAAAGGTGACAGATCTTCAATATTCTGTCTGTCTTCATAGGATACTGCAAGCACTTAATCATGTCATGGGTATTTCTCAATCATTTAAATTAAGTTGTTTATTTAATTTTCTTTTTAAATATTCTTTGCTGGTACCATGGAGTCATTTCACTGCCAAAGAGCTGGGTCCTGCCAGAACACACAAGGAACAATGTTATCATTGAAGTTCAAAGACCATGCTAAATCATTAGCCCCTACACTAATGAATTCTTCAAAGTGTGGCCTTCCAGGCAGTAGCAAATTCAGATATTAAAAAAACCTGCAAAAAACCAAACCATATAAATCAATACTGCAAAGCTCAATCAGGTTAATTTTTAGGAAATCTAATTAGCTTTTTAAATGCCATTTTGTAAAATGAAACTTCTGATGTATCTGAGAAGTGCCCTGAATAGAAGCTTGGATGTATCCAAGTGCTGGGTTCAAATTTTCTACATCACCAAAGTCCTTTCAAGCAAGAATATCACAAATGCAGCCATCTCCTAGACAGCAGCCCTTTCTTGCACTTAACCTTGTTCGTAAAGGGACATCGGCTGAGCAACACCTCTAAACATACTTCCTTTGCACAAAAGTCAACTGCAAAAATCCCTTGTCTTGGGAAATGAGGTAAGGACTTAACAATAGCTTTGTCTTTTTCCTCCCCTCTCTCCCAAGACCACGGAAATCTCATTGCAATTCTATCACCACCTTTCCATAAAATAGCCCAATTAGTAAAAATAATGTCAGTGATTTCAGTATCTAAAAGGTACGTAGTAGACACAACTATTTTCATAGGAAACTATGCTGAAGATGATTTTCATGTAATCTGTCATGCATTTTGGACCAACCAATTTTCTATCTTGTGAAAAGATGAGAATGAGTAGGGGGGAAGTTCTTACCCAGGACTGAGAGGCAGAGCAGAAAGGGTACAGTTAGAAGATGTTTACATAAACACAACATCTAGAACAGCATTTGTCCTCAGGATGTTTTCACACAGTTCTGAACACCCACCATTACACAAGTCGCTCTGCAAAGTAGATATTACAATCAAAAAAACACAGTGGAATTTATGGTCCACTCTAAATGCCCATGAAATCATGTGGAATCTTTCAGTTATACCAACAGGTTTTCGGTCAGGGCCCTATAGAGTTTCTTTATTTTGTGAAACAGGTGACACATTGAGCAATTTTGAAAAGATGAAACCTGGCATGCCCCACCTGCCAGCCATCTGTATCTAATTATCACAACACTAATTAGAATAGCTATCAAGAGACACTGAAGCAACAAAACCTGACTCTTACAGTACACTTTGCTGATTTGGAAACGGGAAGACAGTTCCCGTTACAAGATACAATGCAGTTTAAATTAATTTGTTTCAGTTAGCTCTAATATCAGCTGCCCAAGTGATACCTGCCTTGGTGCCATGGCATCTTGATTGTTTCATTGAAAAAATACACTATACAGGCCATATGAAAACAAGTTTCAAAAAACTAGTACCCAGTGAACGAGATCAGAATTTCTGATAATGTTTGCCAAAATGAGAATCCTCATTTTCTACAAGGAAACAAAAAACCCTCTTTGAAGGTTGGTAAACGAGATATTTCCTGCACTATAAGATGCATTCTATACGCATTCAAACATTTCCCTTTTTCACTGATGAAAACCAGTAAAAAAAAGGCTGTTTCATTGACAGAGTAATTACAGGTACAGAATTTCTTAAAAATCATTTCTTAAAATATGCAGACACATTCGAATACAACCTATAAAGAAACAAATACTTTCTCAGTAGACACACAGAGAACCTCAGTAACCTTCTAAGACAGTCAAATCATGTTTCTTCCTGCATATATATGAAAAAGTACTCCAAATGGTTATCTCCAAAAAATCATCACATAGTACGTCTCTTGCACTCAACACACATATTGCAGTATTTCCTTTCTAATAAAAGAAGAAAGGAAAAAATCTTATTTCTGATGGGAAATTCATTTCATTGTTAGCTTTTCTAGAAGTAATAAGTACTAGGGATTTAATCCTTATTCTCATCCCCATTTTTCTAGTAAGTTTTCCAGTACTTCTAGGAATACAAAACTTGACCCAGCTGAAATGAATCAAGGTATTTCCTACAACCTGATTGGTGCCAATTTATATGAAGATCTTGCTCGTTTTGCATTTTAAACTAAACAGCACCTTCTAAAAAAGGCAAAAAAGAATGCAGAAAGGAAATATTCATTAAACAATATCGCACATATTTAATACTAGCCTACACTCACCTTTCACTATCATCATGATCAGACTAAAACACTCAGAGTTCTGGAAAATATTTTGCCAAGAAAAAGCAATACAGACAACCCAGAAAAAGACATAGATTTGTGAGGAAAAAAAGATACATAAGTTGAATTCACTAGAATTCAGTTATAGATTAAATTCCGAGTATAAAAATAAGAATATTCAAACTGTGGCCTCTGAAGTAATTTCTATTGTTCTCAGAGGGCCATTGTCAGTGTGATCACAGGTGAAGCACAGGAAAGAATTTAGTACAGTTTCCTGGAAGAGAGGAAATAAGGAGAGATTTAAAAAATACCCTCAAATTTTCCCATCCTTGAAATCTACAAAAATACAGAGACTTTCTAGGTAAGAATGCTGAAAACCTGATTTCTTAAGAAATCTCAGATCAGTAGACAATAAACAGTAACATTAAGCAATTATTCACTGGTAGAACAGATTAAAAGTATTTAGTTGGGCCTTTTTCTATTGCAAAATTAATGTACTTTTCTTAAAAGAAAATACACGTATATACACACATACTGTACTTATGGTAAAGGAATGAATAAATTTTGGTTAATTTTCTGTAAACTTTTGTTACTGCAAATATTTGACATAAGATAAACATGAAATAACAAATTTTATCTTTTGGCTAAAGTAATGGTCAGGGACTTTTTAAGATGCCAAGTATCATTCCAAGGCTTTGACTGAGCCTCACTTGTGTATACTTAGCAGGCAACGCCTACAGCCCAATCCCATGCCTATGACGTTTCAAAAAGTACTGGTTGATAAGACAGTTTAATCATTCTACCTTTCTAAGCATGCTTCCTAGAGGGCTTTCCATAAGAAACAGGCTGGCTCACAGCATCGCTCTTTAGGACCATATAACAAGCAACATAAGACTGAAAAAACTCAGATACGTATCTATGTCTAAGATACTGTAAATCAAATAAAATAAAACAAAGGTCCAGCACCATATCCTTGTCACTGACACTCCACTTCTTGGAGAAGTCCTAAGGAACCTCTGTAGTCATTCTGGCAGGCTCTTGCTTGGATCATCAAAATCCTGCAGCAGGACTTCTCAAGCTGCTATACTGAAATAGTGAGAAGAACCACCATCACTAGCCTTGCTGTTATCGATTATGTTTTTCTGTCATGTGACCCTTTCTGACTTGAACAGACCTCCTCCTCCTCATGTCACTGACGACAACAGCCTGTAGCTATAATCATTAGGAATCCTTTGGACAGCACCATTTCCTTGGTTTCTAGTAACTGACAATGAACAGTTTTATTAGCACTGTTTCCACCATTTGACTGCTACTGATATCACACTAATGAAGTATAATAAAATGTGACACACAAACGGAACTGTATGCACCAAAACCCCAATGAACAGAAGTATGATATTGCTTACACAAATAGCTGTTAGACACACAGTTGTACCACATATATACTCTGCATTTTAAGATTTAGAACTGAATAAAGTAAACTTCTCATTAACTTTGCAGGTTATCAATTTATCACTCAGTTCAAGTTGAAGATGGAACTTCTGAATAAGCAGTGAGTGTGTGTGAATCAGATGAACAGCCAGCTATTAGGAAACCTAGAATGATATCCAAATCCCAAAGGCAAATCTAAAAATGGTTATGCATTCTACAATCCAAAAATAAATGGAGCAGAGTGATGCACAACCCCCTGGTGACCCTGACAGCCTCTCACATGAAGTGTAGATACAGAATTACACATGGAGGTGAGCAGGCAGTCCAATTATCTTGAGTATTCTGCTTTCTCTACACTGTCAGGTAACCTATGATCATTGTCAGTGTGATGCTGATCTCCCAGTACTCTAAATATTACCAAGAGAGAAAATGGATTAAAAGTTAAAGATTAAATTCATATATGTTTTTATTTATTAAAAAAACCCAAACCAAAACCCCTAGGCTACCTTGTTCTGCTTAAAATATCCACTGCACTAGATCATACTGGAATACAGGGTGTATGTACTGTGGCCACACAGTATCTTGGGGGCTGTTTTACTCCCCAGATCAATGACAAAAATAAAAATAAACCAAACAACCAGGAATATTATAGTTCTGTTGCTCCCCTGTCCTTCTTTCTTTGCCTCTTCTCAACACAAGCGATGAAGACACAAGGGTCACTTTTGGGTACTTAGGGCAAGCTACTGAACTGGCTCCCCAGTTGTTAGGTGATCCTCATCCTCTATATAAAACTGCCCAATCTGGAACAAAAAGCCTCTTGTCTAGTATAAAACATTGCTATCTAAAGTGTACTTCTACCAGAAGGAACAATTACTTCTCAGAAACAACAAAAAACCCCTCTTCTCTGCATGAACATTGTTCTTTCCACTTAAAGGGAAAAAATAAATCATCATATAATTCCCCTCTTTCCCACAGGGGAAGCAAAGCACACTCAGTGAAGGTCATTTTTCACCTTCTCCTTAGATTTACCACACAATTAATCAAAATGTGAGGTCTGATCTTAGTTCTGGCTTCCTTATGGCCTTATTATTAAAATAGAACTAGAACATTAAATAGACTTTCTGTATTCAATTTTTACAATTCTTGAGTTCCACAAGGCAGGGCTATGTGCTGTGCTTAATAAAGCACCAGCCAAACCTCTGACCTCATTATAAATTCACTGAAGTGAATTCAATAGAAGAACTAGGGAATTTCATTCAGGGAAAAAAAAAAAAAATCTGGTTTTCTGTTATAAAATATGTTCTTAATACATTTCGATCGCTTTCCAAGTTTAAATACTTTTAATCTTCAGTGCTTTGAAGAGGAAGTTTTTGTCAAGTGACCTTTTAAGGCTTTTTTCTTTCCTACAGACGTTTTTTGACTAGAGTCCTATAAATTAAATACATATAAATGAAATCTGCAGTGAAAGGATGGTTGACTCTGTCACTGAAGTAAGAAGTCACATATGCTGCAATATGCCTTTGGCAGTTAAATCTTTCCTTTGCGATCAGCAGTACACAGTAACGGGAATCTGAAGAGGGAAGGAAGAAGCCGTGCATACTTGCAGGAGACAGGTAAGGTATGTGTGAAACTGAGCGCCAGATCTCTGGGAGCACTCTGCACTTCCTTCAGAGGAATAACACAGCAATGGCAAAGGCTTTTGTTAGCAATGACAGGTGCTAGGCATCTTTTAGCCATCTGAGGTAACTGCACTTACCACCTTTCAATCACATTCTTCCTACCACTTGTGGCAGAAAACCTACCTCCCTAAGCTAAATTTTTTCCTGTGTTTTTATCTTCCTGCTTCCACAAGCACAAAACCTGTTAATACTGTTAATGATCTTCCGTTCCCTTTATCATACAGTTTCAACTTCTGCATATTGTATCATTTTGGTACACATCTGAACTGTGCTATTAAATGGTACGTGCCAATGAAACCATAAGAGAAGCTTGTTCATTCATACATTAAGACCCCCAAGTGTTTCCAAGTTTCCTGCTGTACAGCCTATGCCAAGCATGAAGAACCTAGGCTGCCTGAGAAAAGCAGAAAGACACCGGGGCTGTTTATATAATCATAAAACTTTTCCTTATAACAACATGTAATATAATTTCAGTTGCATATAAAAGATAGTGGGTTTGAACCTGTCCTTTAAGGCAATTTTCTCCAGAAACCGGTATTGTTCAGAGATCTTTCCAAATACCTACAGCATAACAGTCCCCCATATGGATAATTAACCTCACAAGAACTCTGAACTCTCAGGTGCTTAGCTCTTCACATGTAGTAGTATATCTGAAAGAGAGATGCATTTATTGCAGATCATCGGAAGCAAGCATCTGTTTCTTCATTTCATCTTAAATTCTGTTATATTAAAGAATAAAAAGAAAAAAAAAAAAAGTGAAAAAAGCCACCACAGCAGTTACGGAATAAGGCTTCCATCATAACATAATGCAGTCATAACCATAAAATGTTAAGACACATTCATGATTCACAGATAACCAGCAGTCTTGTTTGTTTGTTTTTGGATACATGGTATTAAACTGATAAAAAAAATCTAAAACTGCTGGGACAGAATATAGAGCACGTATATAAAGGCTAACAGATACTGTAAGAGTTTGCATTTACTGAAGTTATCTGCATGGCTAAACTTCATCCATATATTACAATATTTTCCAGTGCTTCCAGGCATAATATTTTTAATGAGTGATATATTTCTCAGAATTTTGCAAAAGTAACTTCTAACAATACTTTTTTTCTTCAGGTTAACAACCCTTTGCAACTAAGATAATAAAAACTTGTAAGAAACTGTATAACTTGCTTTCACAAGTCTTTTCATATAACCCTGACAAGGACCCTCTCACATGCTGACTGAATGACTTCTGCACCTCCCACTGCCGCTAAGCCCAATGACAGCCACTACAGAAACTCGGGATTAGGACCACAGTTGGGGTTTGGAACAATCATAGAGTCAGGTACTAGAATTTCTTACATCGTTTGTGTAAATCTCACTTAGCCTGTCCTTGTTGTCAACTGCTTACTTTTGGACATTTCCAGTGACTTTTAGCAAAACCCATGCATACCTGGAACAATCGAAGAACACATCTGATTCTGAATATGTCCCCAGGTACAGTTGGAATTAAACAAAATTAAAAAGTGAACAGCAAATACTGATTATTCATAATAACTTACGTGTATAATCAATGCACCTAAGGTCTGAACTGGTTTGGTTTTTTGTTTGGTTGGTTTTTAATACCAAATTAGTGCAGAAGGATGGGCTAAATAAGGAGTTCCTTAAAGAGCTTGATGTAAAAGGAACCTAAGTATAACCTTGACATAAATTATATAGTTTAAAAAAAACACCAAACACGCACACCACCAAAAACCACTTGAAGAGAAATTGTAATGCTATACTTCAACATGTAAATATAGCATAAAGGAAAACTTAATTCCTGTGAACATTTATCAGATCTCAGATGTGCTCCTACAAACAATTCAGCAAAAATTTAGTTGTGTGAGTAAAGCTACAAACTTTGCTGCAGGTGCTTTAGAAAAATACATTATTTTTGAGAAATATCTACTGTGATACCAAAGCTTACTCTCCTAAATGAAACCCAAACCAGCCAAACCCAAACACATTAACAAACTAGATACTATGTTTTGATAGTTCAAAATTCTGCAACTACATAAACGTTTGGGGTATAACCCAATGGTGGCTCATCTTCCCTTTCATGACTAAGCTTTAATTGAGACCTCTTACGGCAAGGACCATTTCCTTCAAGTTTAGATGATACTCAGATGAAAAGGTTTTGAAGGAGAAGTGAGGAAAACAGAAGAAATTATTTTATTTTTGTAGAAACAGATGGAGAAATGCAGAATGTTATTATATTTCACAAAACTGCTGTCTGTGTAAGAAATGAATACATAATAAATTGTGCTTCATTTTGCCCATCTGCTAAGTTTATCATTAAGACAATGAATTCAGTTCATTTCACACCCTTCCCAGCTAAGCAGTGCAATTATGGTTTTAGAACACAGCTACCGATACAACTAACTTTTTCCTATTATAGCCTTTATTCCAGTATTTTCTCATGTAACAGCTCCAAAGGCTTTCTTTTCCTGTTATTTTGTCTTCTGGTCTTACCTACTTCTCTTCCCTATTTTCAGACTCTCTCAGATGCACCCAAATGCTTATCTTTTTGGCTACACTATTGCTTCTGGTCCCTCTATAAGCCCTCTTCTTCCCTTTTGCTCTACCAGCTTCCACTTCAAGAAGCTTTTACCACAAAAGGTAATTTCTGTTCAGTGTTACAAAGGAGCAGCAATTTGGAGGAAGAAACTTTTGTGCTGTTATACTTTTGACCGTATTATTTTGAGAGTATATGGTACAGAGGACATGAAGATAGCAAAAAATGGGGAAGATCGAACTAAGATTTCATTGTCAAAGTTGATTACATTGTTAAAGCCTCTTGATGAAAGGCTGAGTTTAGATTTGGATTCTCCAATAATTAATACCTAATCTCTCTTTAAAGACAGAGGCTCATATGAGAAAGTAGAGAAAAAACATGCTTTGAATGCACTGGCTCAGCGTAACAGCCTTTCTGTTCAACTCTGCACACTGCATCATAATTTTTAGACAACCATTTGAAACACTCACTGATAAAGCTATGGGTTGTTATGTCTTAACCAGAGTATAGAGCAACTGAACTCTGCCTTCATAGAGTGAAATTAATTGTACAAAGAATAGCCCAAACCTGCTTACCTACACACATACAACTACAGCCCTTGGCATTCAGTTTTCTTTTGGCAAATTCCTACTATGTTAGCTAGACAGCAAGAAATCTGGGGCAGTTCTCTCAGAAAGGAACAAAAGTTCTTTAAAGGAAGGTTCCCACCCACATGGCAAGCCTTGCTGGATAACAAGAAAATATTCTAAGAGCCAAAAAATTTGTACAATCTCTCTTCAATCCCTTTTACTTTCAAGTACTCCCCTTAAATGGTTTCTCTAGCACTGTTTGCATTTAGACAAGTTTGGCAATCTGTACAGAGAAAAAGAAAAGACAGACTAGCCAGGCACATAGTAAAAATTAAGTAGCAAATACTCTGGAAAAACAGTAACAAAACCAATCTAAAAATCTACACAAACGTTTATAAGATGTACTATTTTAAACAAATATTTGCAAACTTTAAATCTTACCACTAATATGAATTTTAAGGGGAAAAAAAAAATCAATAACTAACTACCATGCGCTCAGAGGTTTGATCACATAAAGACATGTGAAATACAAATTCACCCCAAACCAGGAATGAAACCACTTACCTTTTTCCCCACCAAGAACAACTTCAAAATTTGCAATACATCCTTTCTACACAAGCTTTATTTAGGCTTCAATATTATCCCCCTGATCCTTCCTTATATTCTCAATCTGTACTTCTGCACAAGTTAATGTTTATCTGAGCTCTACTAACCCGAGGATGCTTCACGGGCGGAACAACATCCTCTTTACCAGCAAGCCTAGTAAGGTCTTAACAACAAAAAGAAGCAACATGGTCTGCTGCTATTACAATATGCTACAGTCCAGCTACTTTAAAGTGTGATTATAAGAAAGTAATAGATTGTTAAAGACAACTGATGATACAAACAGAAGTACTGTTTAACTTGGGCTAAATTTAAAATTTCATCAGTAAAATGACACAGCAATTGATCACTTAATTTCAAGGCTTATTCACCTTCAACAGACCTGAGGCCAGATCTATGTTTGAGAGGCAGCTTTCAAGCATCTTAAAATGTGACACTGTTAGCCTTTTTACCTTCTTTACAAAGCTAGCAATGCTCTAATTATGGCTAACAGTATATGTTACAGAAGAAAACACAGTTAGAATATCTAAAATTCACACTTGGCACAAGACAAATTGAGGGAGCTATGAGAAGAATGAACTAGGAAACTGACTCAAACCCATACATCATGCTCAACCACTAGATTAACCTTTATTGGTTTGATACCATAATGAATATAAACTAAATACATTCATTAATCCAAAGCAATCATAATCAAGCTTACTCTGACACTGTAGAAAGAGCAACTTCAAAAAGCAAACATTTTCCCCAAAAAAAGCCTTCGATCTGCAGTCCAGTTGTATACAAGTTCTGCAGAATTTATATCTATAAAGAAATTTGCATAAAGGAAACAGACAACTATACTAGAAACCACTTGTTTAGATCTGATGTTTCAAGCAGAAAGAATAAATGTTTTTCTGCATATTAAATGCACAAGGAGTTGTGTTTTAAATGATCATTCATCATTGAAATAGATAGTTCTATTAAGTACCATCTTCATATTAATATTTTTCCTGGAATCACGCTTGGAAAATATTTCCCAAAGACTTAGGGCTTATGTACTACTTGTTAATAATTATACCTATTAGAAGCAAATTATTTTATAAAAACTCTTAAAAGACTGTATATGTTTTGACATTTTTAATTGAGCATGTGTTCTAAGTAGGGCTTGCTTTTTCCTCTTACTCTGTTTTGCATGCAGTTTGTGTTTAAAATACAGGTTATGATTTCCAGGGTTAAACACCATTCAGGGCAATGTTTTCCAACTGCATTTCTAGCCATATTAGAATATCTAATGGAATGGAAAACAAAAATATGACCATTAAAACCACAAAAAGGCTATTTTATTCCTTCTTTATTGCTTTTAAGTAACAGTGTACTCGTCTATAAAACATAACATTTTAGGAAGGTTAATATCAATTGTGAAATATGCTAAATCAGTAAGTCCAGATTTTTTTATTAATAACGCCCTTGTTATTTACTAAGGATTTGTCTAACATGGAACAGTCAGTGCTCTGAACTGGACAGCACAGAAGCCACTTCATACCAACCCCACATATGTCCTCCTAGCACACCCACGAATGCCTACCTGCAAGATACCTTGCTGCAGAGTGAATGTATGTGAAAAAGGTAGCTGGCAGAGTAACTAGGCATTTCACATTCCAGTTTAGGGCACTCAAAATTATCTGTGCTGACAAGCTCCAAGATTCCAAATAATTTTCATGATCATGGATGACCTGAGTAGAGTTTAGACAAGATACCATTGGAAAATGAATGTCACAAAATCACTCTGGAGGTATAATCTGAAACTGCCCTAGACCTATATGAGGTATGCTTGCTGACCATAGCAGCAAAGAGACATTCTTGGAGGCGAGAACTCTGTTCTAAAAAACTAGACCCTTTCTCAAATTACCTGATCATCCTCATTATATCACTGTCATGGAGGTGAGAGGATGTACATACTAAACACCAAGGAATTATACAACTCCTCTGCAATGTGGAAACCCTAAGGCTCAGGCATAACAGTTAAGGCAAGAATCAGGATCTGCTCCTTAACACCACAAGTATAGGAGCTAGAACACAACTAGTTCTGCAGTTTAATTAACCAAGATTGTAATTGGACTATTGCTGGGTTAGAATGGTAACATTTTCTTGGATTCACAAGTTCCCTCTAATAATGTATTTAGAATTCATTATTAAAGATAACTAAAAATAATTCTAATGAAAGCTGAAGACAGAATGACAGCTGTAACATCATCTTAAATCTGGCATTACACAGAGAGAATGACAAGAGTTACACAGAATTTACATCACTATCAATGCTCAACATCAAGCCAAAAAAAGAGGCAATCTGGTCCCATCTACATATTTTTTCTCCCCTTTTTATTACCGCAGTAGTATTCCTACACAGAGAATAGTAGGAATACCTAAACCCCATGGGTCACTAACAAAATCCAAGAACATGTTTCAAAGCTATTAATGTAAATTAGATAACAATATAGTTTCTGGTATTCAAATTTTTGGGCCTTGCTGACATTATAATATCTCATCTTGATCCATATGACTATCATTTACCACAGATCTGAGAGCACCGTCATTAGCCACATTATCACAATCTTATTTTTGTTAATACAAGTGTAGATGAAGCCGCTTTTGTCAGCACAGTTATGTTACTCTCAAATTATACCTCAGATGCCATAGTGCGTTTGTAAAAGCCTGTTTTGGACACCAAGCCAGACTGCTTCTCAGTAATCCTGTTTTGGCAGTCACCCTGATATTAAAAGCTTCATCTCTGACAATTCAGATTTGAGCTTTACTGCCAGGCATTAAATATGTTATTCCATTAAGTCCCTGTGCAAATCCTCCAACAATAAAGGCTGTAAATGAAAAAGTAGTCGCAATAAAGTGATTAGAAGATTTACTTCCTCTACAACCAAAAAAGAATCCACCACCCAAAAAACAATACAAAACAAACATACTAGAGGCACTTTATCCTCTCAGGATGATGTGCTCCATATGGGTAAAACAATAAGAATGCCAGTCTTCATAGATCACGGAAACAGTTCAACAGAATTCAAGTATACTGTTATACAAATGCCCTTTTCCTCAGTTCTTAACTCTGTGTAATCTATACAGATGCAAAAGTAGCAGTGATCACATTAAACTACAAAAGTTATATTCACAAAAGCAAGAAAATTCATAAAGAATGTTGGCGCTTTCAATTAATTCTATCCACCCTAGATACTACAGTTTTCAGAGCTTGTCAAATTACCCACTGTCCTAAGACTCAAGCTGCATCACAATCTCAGTTCGGAGTCCTTACTCTCTTAACTGTACTTGAAATTTTGAAAATCAGTAGCTGCTCATGTGACACTTAAGATTGGCTTTGCAGTGAATTGTTTCCCATTCATAGTACCCAAAACAGGCTTCTGCACAAATAACAGTTTTAAATTCTGATTTTATGCAGATGTTAGCTATGACTCCATGCCTACTGTGCATCTCATGCACTTATTCCACCTTGTGCAATCCATTGTTCACTCAAGCTGCTTTGTTTCTAACAATGACACAACACCTACTTTGTCATGTTCTACTGCATAACTAATGAGAACACGAGTTGTACATCTGTGGTCTTAGAAGCCTCAAATTAGCACCATTTTTAATAACAATAATACTATTAGCATAATTTCTCTGCTGTTGAATGACAACACGCTCAAGTACATTTAAATGGCTTAAATCACAGACTTCTATAGATCATTAAAACTATTAAAGAGGTCAAGCTAACCCATTCCTGATCAAAATCACACATTCGAATCACCCTTACTATGTTTTGAATACAGCCCCAAATAGTCGGATACAACTGTTTCCAATTTGCCCTCTTCTACTGCTTTGTACTTTTGTGATCTCCCCATTATTCTATCTTTGCAATAATGAATGTTACATACCCGGCAGCTGATATTAAAGAACTACATAGATGTTATTGATTTAGTAAAATCTGTTGAGAGCATCCACAAAAAGCTTTAGCAGTTACAGTCTAGTAACACAGTTTGAAGGTGTAATAACTAATTTTGAAAAAAAAAGTTACAGTGATGAAGAATGTCGCTGAAATTGATATTCTAAATAACTCAAATTCTTTTAGTTAGATGTTTATATCCTTTCAATAAACATGCTATTTCCTGAAATCTACAAAGTGGCAAACACAAACATTATCTTTTTTTTTTAATGGAATTAGAGCATCTTAGAATATCTGTTATAAACGGAACACAAACCACTTATTCCTACATGTCATGGTTTAGTCTCAGTCAGCAACTAAGCTGATGAACTCTATCCCACCTAAAACCAGAACGCTTTTTCTTGTTGTTGTTGTTCTACTTATTTCTGTCCATATAAACCAGATGCCTATATTTTATCTTTTAAAATTTCTACTTTCCTCACAGTATGTGTGTCACAGGCTCCCAATCCCTACACTCCCAAGAACAGCCTTGTGAGGCCTGGCAGCACTGTGATGCTTTCCTCCTCCCTGAGGACAGGCAACCCCTCTGCCCGAGCACCGGCACTGCTCAGCCCCTGCACCCCCGTCCCCTCAGCACCCACCTCCATCCTTCCCTCTCCTCAGGGGGCTTCCACAGCTGAGTAGGGAGAAACAAGAATTCCTTCCTCCTCAGAAGGCCTTCAGTAATTCCTCATTGTCTTTTAGCCAAGGAGTTCCTGAAAAAAGAGACTGAAGTAAGGCCACCCCGATCCACACAGTTGTTTCTGCACCCTCACCTAACAGTCACTGAAGCAAAACGTGGTCTCCTCTCAAACTTCTCCCAAAGCAGCACTTAAAAGACACCACAGCCTCAAAACAAACAAACA
>NW_010249792.1:0-18280 GCF_000690775.1 Eurypyga helias
AGCCAAAACACACCATTAGACCAGCTACTGGGAAGAGCATTAACTCTATCCCGGATGAAACCAGGACACCATCTTTTATGAATCATTTTGTCATGGGAGCAGTACTTTATGTTGCTCCCTAGTTTTGAGTGTATTATGGCCTTGGAGAGACAAGAATGACCTCTGGACCCACGGCTTGCAGACTGACTAAGAGCTGGGACTAAAAACATGACAGATGATATTGTTCAAGTTTCCTGTTGCAACATCAGCACAAAGTGCCTTATGGTTAAGCACACAGGAAGCACAGAACAGTTATTTTTCTGAACAAACCACAGATTCAAAAGATATTGTTAAAAGGTGATATGCAGATAAAGCAGTCATTGAAATATATACATACACACAAATAAATAAATGGGAAAGCTACAGATTGTGCTGTAACCCTCTGTGCCTGTTCCTCAAGCCAGTCAAGAAATTACTAAAGTGCTGAGAAAAAATTTGTTGTTTTTGCTTTGAAAACCACTAAGTGAAAATAATATTATCCTGACCAAAATTGTTGACTGGAAATCCCAAACTAGCATTCACAACCAACCATTCACAAAGGCAACTCTCTCTCCTGAGATCAGAGGGAACTTCCCCAGTCCCCTGTAGATTTAAGCACGTGTCAAGAACTCATATTTTGCAGAACACGACGAGATGCCTGACGTTACTGAAGTACATCCCTACCTGCCTGATCCATACAACAGTTTCCTTGATTGTATAATCGTCTAAATGGACTGCCCTCTCCTAAACTGTATTCTTCTATCTGGTGTTGCTGCTTTTATTTTGCTAGTTATGTCTCTGATGGAATAAAAATTCACATTATAGTGTTGCAGAAAGCTATTACAGTGTTAATGTCCCTGTGCTGTGTTTAGTTACACCACGGCAAGCATGTTTTAGAAGATGAGAAGCTTTTAGTGCATTATTGCTCTGAAGATAGCCATTATTATTATTTGTGTTACATTTATTCCTAGAAGCCCTGCTGAGATTGTACTAGGCAGTTTTGAAATCCACAATATGAGACTAGTAACAGACATTTTTTACATCCTAGCACACAAAGTAAACAAAGGCAGAGAGGCAACTCGGGCACAGAAACTAATGTAGCTTTCCCAAGGGTGGTACCAGTTGGAATAAAAACACATGTCCTGACGCGCATACAGTCCTCATTCATTAAACTGGGAATCATCGCTGGTTTTGCTCTGTATTTTGAATTACTTTTGATTGGTACCAGTTGGAATAAAACCACGTCCTGACGCGCGTACAGTCCTCATTCATTAAATTGGGAATCATCGCTGTTTCTGCTCTGTATTTTGAATTACTTTTGATAACACTAACAGAGAAAATGTTTATCAGTCCTGTCAGGTTAAATCAAATAGCACGCAGGGTACAGATCTGTACCACCGGAACATCATCCTTATTTAGTCATCAGAGGTTGCAAAACTTTTCAACGAGGCTTCAGTTCAGTCACTGGAGGGGAGATGAAAAGAAATAGTGTGCATGAATTAAATCTGCACGAGGACAAGTCTTGTGGATATTTGAAAGTCTGTGTGTTGCAGTGCTATCTGGGTCGTTCCTCTTTCCAGGTGCAAATCAAGTTCTCAGTATAACCCAAAGTGAGATAGGTAGATTTTTGTGTTCCCATGACCACCAACAGACTTGAATGAAGCCACTTAGGTAATATAAACAATGTAACATTCATCAAAACATGAATCCAATTTTCAGGAGTGATTTAGGATCACAGGAACTCAAACTCTACTGGAGGTCAATCGGATACCAGTTCCTGAGGAACTCTCATGCCCCTGTGTCCACATACCCTCATCTGTAAAGGACAGCAACACACTGCTGTAAAGCACCTAACAACCCATTAAAGTATCATTTATCTAATAGCCCACGGAAATTCAGAGGCAGTTTTCGAACAGATGCTCCTACCTCTCTAGTGAGCGCGTGTGCACGTGCACAAGGGCATGCGTGTTTCAGCAACCACCTGGGTGTGTTTTTGTGGGTGTAGAAGTATCAGTTCAACTGGCTTCTTACTGAAGAGAAAAAAATGTTATTTACAAGGCATTTTTGCTTGGCTTAAGGATGTATTCTTCATTTGGGGTGTAAGTATTATTAATCCTGCAGAAACCGCTCAGCTGGACAGAAAGGTAGGTTAGATAGAGAAGTTGACAGAACAGGAAAATATTTTTCTTCAAAGATTAATCAGACTTTAAATTAGGTGATGAAAGTAATAGGAGCATGTGGAAAAGATCATAATAAGTACATTCTTCATCTTCAAAGAGCCTCCAGAAAGTAATAAAGTTCCTGCTCCCCTGGAATGGTAACAGGATCAAATGTGTATGACAGAAAGAATGGGATTTCCAGAAGATTTCATGGGTGGCCCAACACCTCTTCTACTGAGCACTGACCTGAATGAGACCACATGGGGTCCCAAGCAGAACACCAGAAAATCCCGCAACAGGCTCTTGTGCCAAGGAGCAGCTGCCACAGAGAAGGAGGTGAGGGTCAGTACAGAAGATTTCCAGCCTCAGAAATCAAGCTGCAAAAACTCGTTGCCTCTCAACCCTTTCCCTTTGTGGACACATGTCCTTCCACCAGTTCCATGGGCTCTCCCTGCTTTTTAGAGCCAGAAAGAATGGGACAGGTATGCTGTGTCTTCCTGTGCTCTGCCAGGTTCTGTTTCTCCCCATACCGCATGGGGAAAATTACCCCTCCTGTTACAGCCACCTCCTTCTGTTTAACATTTACAGCCACCTCTGTCTTCTTAATTCACAGTAGGGACCCCAGACGCTTGAACAGGCAGAACCATTTGGCAGGACTTTGATAGACAGTAGCAACCAAAACCACAGGAGGAGACGCAATTCTTCATGTGCCAAAAGAGGCTGTCACTAGTCCTCTCCAGCAACCAGCCTAGGAAGTGCCTCTCAGCTCTGTTCCTTGCCCAGCGTACCAGTCTCCCTTCCCTGAAGACCACTGATAACCTGACCAAGCCGCACATTACAATGACTCAGATAAAAGCCTGAGCGTACATTTCCACATGCCCATCATTCAGCAGCCAGTAAAAAAAAAGTTTAGAGGTATTTATTAAAATTACTTGTACATTTTATATCTGTCTCAATTAATTGCTAGTAAGTAGTCCAAAGCTGACTCAGAACTGAATTAATAATTTAACACTAATAACTTATTCAATTAATTCAGCCTCTTCGCTTTTTTCTGGAATGACTTCTCAAGGGTTATCCTCTTCTTGTGTCCAGGCAAGGATCTTCGTATCTGTCTTTGAAATTACTTAAAATCTTTCCCTTTCTTGAAATGTTATTACTTCATAAGACTGATCTTATACAATTTATTACAAGTATTTCATACTAAAAATCCAAGTACCGTTGAGAATTACGATGAGTGAAATGTATATTTTTTAATGTTCCCTCATTGACAGTCCTGCTTTTAATTTTAAGGGTGTTTTTAAAAACCCTCTCAAACTCTGTATTTTTTCAGGGACAGCCAGCAGGGAGGGCAGAGGGAGGAGGTAATGGACTACTGGAATTTGGGAAGGTGTTACTGATCTTCCTCTCTGATGCAAAGGATTAGCTGAGACAGCATGGCGTTGGAAAAAGCAGGCTACTCTGAGATTACTGCATTTGTAAAAAGATACACACAGCATTTTACATGCCACAGGGTTGGGTTTTATTCCCTTTCTCTCTGCAGGAAAATAATGGCACAACCAAAGCCTTGGAGTCTTTCAGTTGACTTGAGGGCTATTGATGACATCTGTGATGCCAATTGCCTGGCGAACATGGACATTTTAAATGTTGAGTACAGTACGTGCACCCAGCTTCACTCTGAAGATTTAAACGTGTTTTTCTTTCTTTAGCCGGTCCTTTGTAGTGAACAAGTAGATCCAGAATGAGCTGAAAAATGGAAGAAGTGAGGGAGAGTACCCAGAAGGTTGACCTTTACGTAATGCACCCAAAGGACACCGTGACAGAGATCCACAGGATTTCAGATGAGGAATCTGTGACCCATGTGGCTTCCGTCCAGGCTGAAGCCTCACTGTTAGCAAATAAAGACATGGCACTTGCTTCCAAATGAGGAGAAAATAAAACTAAATAGCAGCCATCGTTCCTGGTTCTCAATGCCTGCCTGGTATTAATTTCTCCCCACTGAAAATTGTTGATGAACATAATACTTTCTCTGGTTAGCTACAGATTTAGGTTTTATATAATACTGCTGGCTTGGGAAGATACCGTGCTTTGATGCTCTCTTTGTTAATTATTTTAATGTAACTTGAATTAAAATTTTGCTCATTAAATGTTTCTAGAGATGAGCTTGAGGCATGACATTTGGAGGAGGTTTTCTCTGAAGTTCAGAAGACATTACATCCAAGGTTTTAATGCCACTGGCTAGGATACAGGACTTGAAGACCAACTGTGAGTGCTGCCACTGAACTGGAGTGCCTTAAGAAAGTAATTTTACCCTTCTGTATCTCCGTTTCTCTGTTTGAAATTAAAACTTTTGATAATCGCATCTTCACTTTAATGCAATTTGTGTAACTTGGGTTTGGAACCTGGAAATTGTTAAGTGTTGTTAGATCCACTGTGAGAGTCCTCCTGTCTGCCAATCCGGTTTTGGCCCATTTTAACTTGTTTCGTTTTGACATTTACTCACAGTAAATATTCAGCTCGTCACGTAACGAGGGTGCAAAACAACACAGTCAGATCTACCGACACAGGAAACAAAAATTATAAACTTCACACTTTATAAGTAACTTGCATTGCTTCACAAGTAAGTAAATAATTTGTAAGCAATAACACAAAGAAAAAGGAGGTTAACTGCTTTGCTTAAGTGTATTTAACCTCCCAAGTAACAAGAAATCAAATAAAAATAAAATAATTGTTCAAAAATGTAGTAGGCTGGCACTTACCACTCTAGCTGCTTACTAGAGCAAGCAAGCATTCCCTCCAGGCTTGCAGAGAGCTGGAGTGACCAGTCAGCTGCATTGCAGCTCTGGGGCTCAAGCACTGCGCGGTCCCTGGATGTCAGCACAGAAAACACCGGTCAGGGAAGAGGCTGGACTCGGAGCCAGTCAACTTTACCTGGGCATGCAGGGAGAAACGAATCACCTTTTCAGAGCCACAACAAATTCCTTCCATCCACCCTTCTCTCTGAAGCGAAAAGGTAGCGAGCGGGCCAGCGGGTACAAAGACCTGAGCAGGTCTCACCCGCCGTTTGGCGTTCTCCAAAAAGCACTGTTTTCCCCTGAAGGCTCAGTTGAGCCCCACACCACTAAGAAAACGTGATCAGATTATGCTGTGGAATGGTTTATGTTTATATACATGTGGTGGGTTGGTGTATTCATATAAAAATGTGTTTGATGTCCATTAATCAGATGTGCCCATGGTGGAATATCAAACGTACCACTGATTGCAACAACTCTGAAACATAATGTTTCACCTCTCGAAAATTAACTGGAGTCCCTCTGCAGCGAAGTGGCTGCCTAATTATTTCTATGTCATTAAGCAGGGGTTTTGTCAGCATGTAGAGACCCAAATTCCTCAGCAACCGTAGACTGATTTCAGTGCCAGTTGGGCACCAGAATCTCTCTGATGTACCAGAGAACCTGAAGGTGTTTACAAACTAAATAGACAGCAAACAGAGAAAGTGAGGAGACAGCAGGTTTTCTTACATTTTAATTCGTTAATAAAGCCCTTGAATAACTCCCTGGAAGGGCAAGTGGAGTTTGGGTTTGTAAGCATCCATCTGGAGTACTGCGCAGTACCTGCAAGGCAGAAAAGGAGGTTAAGAAGCGCCAAGTGGCTCAGGCATAAGGCAAGACTGTGCCCCCACGCTGCTCCAGAGGAAGATGACAGATGAGTGGAGAAGGCAGCCTGGCAGCAGGATGTCCCCCTGGGCAGACTGGGTTGGGGTCAGCTGCATCTCTGACTAACGCTACAGCAGTGTCAGGTCTCTGATCGCCACGGGAGTGCTGAAGTGCCTGGGCGTTGTTCTTCTGCGCGTTGTGCGAATCTCTTCCAACATGACTTATGACACGTTGAAGTGGGGACGGGGTGGAAAGACTGGCAAGAGTCAGTCTTTGCAGAAAGGCTTGGTTAAAGCACGATCCTGCGGGCAGCAGCTGTGGAAATGCTGCTGGGGTGAGGAGCGGTGGGACCTTTTATGAGACAGTGGGGTTAAAAAAGAAAGACAAAGCAATTGTGTCTCTGTTCCCGGTGCATGAAGGGTTAAAAAAATAAAAGTAAAAAGATGAACTTTTTGAAAACTCCAGTGGTTTGGATTCTGTTTAAAACTTGGATCAACCCAACCCTGACTTGAAAATACAGGACAATAGTGTCCAGTTGGCTCAGCTGCAGACTCCATGGATTTTTATTACCAGTGGCTGGAGTTCAAGATGAGTGAATTGTAAATAAGGAAAAATGAAACACAATAAAATAGTCTCCAGAGATTTACCTAGAGAACATCTGGAGTTTTGGCTCTAGCATATAGAAATCTATACCGATGGGAACATAACGTATAACTGTGAAGTGTAGTAAGAAATAACACAGATAAATGAGAAGTTAAGGCCTCCTATATATCACAATAAGATATTTCAGCTCCTTTTGGTTGTGCGAGTTTCTAACACTCTGAAGTCCTGCCAAATATTTCATTGTTACCTTATTAGATGTTCTTGGTTTACTACCTTTTGCTTTGCAAAGCACTGATTTAGTGTCACTTAATTTCATTTTTAAAAACATAACCAGATGTCCCGTTCATTTAGCATATGAGAAAACAATATCGGAAACATGTGTTTTTATGCATTCCAACACAGATACTAAGATTTCTTTCTCTTGCTAAAACAGCCTCGCTTCTGAAATAACTTCCCCTTTCATCTCTGACATCAAATGCCACACTGGCACGCAACATTATTTTGATATTTATAAGTCTCTCTTAATGCTTGTATTTAGCCAAAAGCGCCTTAATTCGGGGGTCTGTCTCCTGGATTCCCACTGAGCTTTTCATTTCTTTTACAATACTGACATCATTGTTTGCATGCTGGATTGATCTGGCCCGCTCCGTTTGGCAGCGGGAGGGAAGCGCTGGAAGCAAGGGGCCCTCCCAGAGCTGGAGGTAACCAAGCGTAAGGGTATGCTCCACAACATGCCCGCTCTGTTTAGGTAAAAGAGTTTAAATACTGGCAGCACAATGACCTCAAGAGCAAAGGTTAAGGAACCTCCCCAGGTTCAATTTGGGTGGTGTTCAGCTCGGCAGGGACACGCATCTCCTCCCAGTCAATGTTTAACTGGCTCTGTTCCTTTTTTGCTGGGGGTGCTATATCATCCTGTTTAAATTTAATAGTGGAGAATGAGCCACTCCACACCCAACACAGGGAAAGTGTAAATAAAATTATCCCTGTGCCTCTGCAACTCTGAAATCTGTTGCTTCCCTGTGTGGTTTTCAGTGAAGACTAACACACGGCTGTGATTAGCAACTCTTCTGGAATGGCAGTAAGTTTGCAGAGTTACTCAAACTTGAGAGTTGCTTTTATTTGTGGCTATGATTTTTCCTTGGCCAGCTGGGGGATTGTTTAGGGGGTTTGCAGCCCCACAGTTTCAATGCTTGCCAAAATAATAATTTTACTTTTGGCTAAATCCGCAAGTTTTCTTTTTAAATAATTTATCGAACTGCTACACCTAGATGCTGCCTCTTGTGTCAGTACCACAGGCACGGAGGAGTCTTTCTGTGGATGTTTGCAGTCACCAGAACTAAGCTGGGCACACAGAAATACCCAGGTGATGGACAGGCTCCCACCCTGCCCGACGTTAGCACTGAGGCATCTTTGTGCCGTTCTCATTTTAGGGCGGCCTCTTTCTGCTGCAGCCAAAGTTCAGGCCAGCTCTTCAGAAGCCCCTCCCCAGCCTGAGGAGGACCCCAGCACCCACACTCCGGCTGCTCACCCCACAGTGGGGACAAACGGTTCTGAGAATCGTGCCCTGACTGAGAACTTACATGCTCCTCCAAAATCTGTCTCTGGTGGCTACAAACATTAAAATCCATCTGAATCAGTAGCCCAGATCGTCCCAGGCACAGCTGGGAAGAGATCCAGGTCTGATAAAAAGCCCATCCATTACAGCTGGAGGGTGTCCACTGACTTCAGTGGCCCTAGACTGGATATGTGGCCCTAGAGAGGAGCAAGTATCTGGCTGAAAAAGACTCGACGCACTCAACGGTTCAACATCCTTGCTGAACCTGAATCAACATATAGGTTCAGTAAAGGCAAAAATACTATTACAATTGCAGGGCCCAGGCTCAGCATTTGTAACATTACCCATGTTACTGTCCCAGCAGGCGCAGCGGTGGGGTTAAAACAGTTTCTGATCCATCAAGGCATAGCAAGCTTGGTAAGATCACACACCTGAGCCACCCCGTTGTCCTTGTGGCCTTCTTCAGCCAAATGCAGAAGCAGAAACCTGAACTGACTCCCCACATTCAACTGCTTAAAACGAACTCTTTGATTCTTTCATGACTGGACAGAGCCATCACTTTCTTCCCATTTTCCAACTACCAATTAACTCAAGAGTCTGATACACATCATAACAAAACCTCCTTTCTCTCACCAATCATGCAAGAATGAGAACGCAGACAATGTAACCCCGTTACAAATGGTATTCAATTAATAGCTAAAAATTATTCAAATTATGATACACAGATTGAACAAGTAACAAATAGGATATGGACCAATTAAGCAAATGGACAGGCTAATGGTTGCAAAGTAACAAAGTGAGCCCAATGACAATTTGATAAATTAACACAAAGCTTCTAGGTGGGCTGACACATAGGGAGTAGGGGAAATAGGGAGGTATGGATGATTGACGTGCTGCAATCAGAATACAGCTCTGTTATGAGACAAAGGGAGGACTTCAGACAAGCAGAGACTACGGAAATCAGACATTACCCTTTGACACTCTTTGCCGAGCTCTATAGTGGTATTTCAATCACATCACTCTGACCTAACACAGCACTGCTGCATCAAGTAGATACTTCCAATACATGCAGGATGCTTTTGCTCTGAAAGAATACATATACTAAAATCTGAATAAAAATAAAGTCTAGCTAGCGGGACTGACTGGAATTAAAACATTTCAGAAAACTATTTAGACTCTAGGAGAAAGTGATCATTTTGCTTGAAAACGAGCAACACAGGCTGGTAGGGGACTAGCCGCATCACTGAAACAACTGTTGTTGTAGTCTCAGCAGCTGTGCGATGCATGTTTAGTGCAGAAAGACATAAGGGACACCGCACCCATGAGGTAGTTGCTAAATGATGCCAACACACTCTAACATGTCAGCCTAAGTCACTCTTGTAAAGTTTCATACACAATTTCCATGCCATTCCCCATGTCTTCCCACTGAGAACCTCATTTCGGTGTTTGATTCCAGACAGATTTTCTTTGCCATCTTTTAAGGAAAGGATCTGCTGTTTCACCCCCAGGCCAAAGTTATAAGCAACTCGAAAGACTGAATGACAATATTAATTTTAGCTGAAAAACCCCTTTGCTAAGTATAGCCTTGATCTGCAATAGAAACACATAGGTAACAAGGAACAACGACGACAGGGCGTTTGCCATCTCCACCTTTACCGAGAGGTTACAAACCCCTCCTTCTCTGCCCTTCAGTCTTTCCAGTTGTTCATCTCCATCGGAGTCGCAGCTACTCTAACACAACCATTCCCCAAAACTGCCCCCTCCATTCAAAAGCATTGCATTATATGAAACAATAACTCCAAACATCTTTCTCACTGCAGCAAGATGCCCTGGGCTGCTGGGGCACTATTACAGAGGATGATAATAGTCCTCTTGTTCAAGGAGAGGCAGGGGAGGGAGGTGACCTGCTCCAGGCTCCAAGTGACAGTAAGAGAAAGTTAATAGATGGCAGCACAGAACTTCCAAACCAGCAAAAAAACCTGCAAAACCAGCAAAACAAGAAAGTCAGTTCCTCTCTCCTCGTGGTTTCTTCAGCCTTCCTATTACCTTTGAATAACAGAGATCCTATTCATTATGCTGGAAGCAAAACAGCCTTTGCACTAAGTGGTCCTTGCAGTAACACAGAGCTGGGCAGCCTTTTGCGGCTTGGAGAGCTGCATCATTTGCTTTCATAAGACTCTTTCATATTCATTAAGCCCTCATCAGGAATTATCCCGAAATCGTAGCATGTTTTCCAGGGTCATCATGTTACGTGAAACGGTTAGCCCTGCCTGAGGCATGTTAATATGTAAGAAGCACAGATATGCCTCAAAGCAAAACAACAAAAGGAGGCTTTTTGCTCACTCCCATGATTCTTGAAGTCATGGGGTTTTAGCACACATTCACTCTTCATAATTTCATCTCTAAGGATATTTTAAAAGGACTTTGAACACTTTGAAAGGACATTTCTTGCTCTTATTTTTAAGTGACTAGTTACATTTAAGATTCAATCCTACTAAAACATAAGCATTATCTTTTAACTTTAAGAATAATGTACCCGTGACACGCATGGGGATTTGTGTTGGCAAGTGAAGGACTACATCTGGAAGTCCACACAAGTATTTCACTGCCGAGCCACAAGACATTCACCGGCTGCCTTATGCTTTCCAGAAACCTAAAGTTTTCCAAAAGAACCTCTTACCCAGCAATTTCACCAAGCACAAAGTGCAGATCAGACCTTTGTGGATGCTGGTTTGCTACACAATTGTCTACGTCTTCAGCGCTGCAGTGCCAAAATCATAAACCTTGCCTTGACTTCCTGCCATTTGCTTTATAATGTATGTAATTTAAGGTAATATCATCATAATTGTTTTTAAAGTTAGGTGGATTTTCTGTAGGGGGGTTAAAGTTATGACCTAAGAGTTGGAAATTCCAGGTCTGAGACATACTTGTGTAATCCTGGGTTGGTTACCAGGGTAAAAACTTGTCCTCTTCTCAGCAAGGTTCAGAGTAGTCATGTCAATTCAATTCATCATCCCCCATATACCTCTGAGAAAAATACACTTCACCACTTCAAGACAACTTAGCCTGTTTTTGTGTGCATGACCAGTGATGGGATATTGTTTTTTCAGGTATTACACAGATTCTGACCTTGATTCATCAAATCTATTTTTCCTGATGACCGGCCCACTAACAGTCTCTCCCATTAGAGTAGCACGTGCTGGTGGGGCTGTTCCCGAGCCTTCTCTTCCTAACAACAGTGCACACTGCCATAGTCTCCGCTGGCTTTAGACCAATCCCCTACATATCCCTGTGATTCAAAGCGTGCTTGCTGCTTCTAAGCTCTGTTTCAGTAACAGCTAGTGCAGCTTCTTCTGCGTAAGGTATACCTCTGGTCCTACACAGTTACATCATGTATAAAGCATGATAGCCACCCAGGCTATAATGGAGAGCAGGGTCAGAACAGACCTTTGATCACGTTCATGCTTCTATGGATCTAACTGAAGAGTATGATGACCAGCTCAAACCAGTGCTCGCTGGGCTGATGGACTACTGGCACCTACCCATGGAGAGATGGGCGTAAGGTCCAGCTGGCGCGAACAGGACCGGAGCACGTGTTTAACACTAAAAGCAGGGCTGTAATGGGCCTGCTGTAGTAGAGGACGCAGTCTGTGGGCTGAAGGCAGTGGGGATGCCTGTGCAAGGTAGGGAGGATGACATGAGAGCCGTTCTCCTAGGCACCTCGCTCATCTCCCAGGCCGCACAGCGATGTACGTGCTGTCAGCTCTAACCGGAGCATCACCCAAGATGCCCGAGGGATAAGCATGCCACTAGGCATGCTTGCACAGGTACTCCGGGAGGTACTGGCAGAAGGCGGGGGGATGCAGGCCCTGCCAGGTCTACGGCTGTCTTGGGGACTGCACCTGCAAGCACCTATAAGGTACTTATTGCCAGGTATAGCGAGAACAGAACCGAGCCTATGACAAATGCAATCAGACCCAAAAACCTTTCCATAAATGCTCTTTCCATAGAAGAATGAAATGTTCTGTTACACCCCCACCAACGGGGAAGACATGAAAAATGAGCAAACTGAAACGGGTCCACCAATACCATCTGTAGAGTTGCTGCTGGCTATGGCCTTCCATAATAAGATTTTACATCGATGCTCTCGGAGAGCCAGGCCTCCACCTTCATAGAACTTAATAAAATAAAATTCTGGCAGCAGGAAACTTATCTCGAGGAGATACTATTGGAAAAGGAGTTGGAATACCTGGAAGCTATAGTCAAACTGTAGTTGCCAAAGATCCAAACCAGATCGAAATCCTTATTATATGCAGATGTTTTATTTCACTTCATCTCCACAACCTGGTATATGAAAATATGCTTATGATGTGCAAGGCACTGTATGCTCCAAAGTATCTCCTTCCTTTTTCCAGACTATATAGGCATCTTTTTTTATGTCTCTCTATTTAGATTTTATTTCTCTAGTGAGCAGACGATGTGCTCAGACAGTATCCATCTGAGCTGAAAACTACCTAAACCTTTCCAAAAAAAGGTTTTTAAATTTTGCTAGATAAAAGCCACTCAACCTATTTTAAGCCTTCGTTTTAGGGCTGGTATTCCTCCTCTGCAGATCTGGATTTTCTGTATCACAGATTTACTGTGGAGCAGACAGATTATTTTACCAGCAATACCTGACTGTTGTGAAAACAAACAGATGAACTGGAATATTTTCAGGAAGAGAAAGTAGATTTTATTTTCTTATTTCTGTAATTCATTTAGGGCATTTTTTTTTTCTCACCCTTTTCCTATGAACAACAAACACTGCAAAGATGATGTGTTTGTATCCTTAACATCTTGTGCATGATGGAATCTTGAATCAACATGCTGGAAGAGGTAATGGATCTATTGCAGCCCCTAAACTTCATCTACTTTCATTTCCTGGAATCATACATTTGGGAGCAGAGATCACCCTCAGACATTTGGAAACACCCAACATGTGATGAGGGAAAATTATTACTTAAAGTGTTTCTAAAAAGTGCTGGACACACATCTTCGTCCGATATTCTTCCCTGTATCTGCTTTGAAAAGCAGTTCTGGGAACACCGGTCCCCAGGGGCTGCAGAGCACAGTTTCATCACAGGCTCTGCAAACCAGGCCCCCAGCAAACTGCAGCAAGTGCTGCCAGTCCCCCGCTGCTGCAGTGCACCAGGGAATACACCCTCACACACATGCAGCAGAAATGAACAGGCGTCCATCCCTTCTGCTGCTCCTTTAGGCACCTGTCCCTCCTGGTCCTCCCGGCACCAAGCAGCATCAGTGGGGCTCTGACAGAGTACAAACGCCTGCTTGGCAGCAGCCCCTGTGTGATGAGAGCCCAGGCTTCCCACCCCACGAGCGCACCCTGCCTCATCACCTTAAAAGTGGGGATTCCCAGCTACCCTGCCCACTGGTAACGGGGTGCTAAGGCCAGGAAGAGGGGAAGCCAGCAGCAGCTGCCGTGAGCAGTGGAGGGAGCACGTTTTCCACCAAGTCACTGAGTTAAAAATACACCAGTGCCATGCGGCACGTGATGCCTTTCTAGAAGTTGCTCAGGCCATCTCCCAAGCTGGGGTTCAAAACCGGGTGTTTCAGCAGCCATAATGCAGACTTGCAACATTAATTAGCATTTGGGGGAGCCTCTTGCCAGCAGGTTCTCTGCAACTACAGGCTATTTTCCACAGGAATATACGTGGGTTGTAAATTGGCTTGATGCTCTCAAGAGAGCACTGGAGTCCAGCACTCTAAGTATTTAATTACTCTCAATGGGTTTACGGCCTGGGGCGGGCTTGTGGTTAGCCACATTGGTGTGGGAGACCCTGAAAAGCTACGGGACGCTGCATTTAAATGGAAGCAACCCTTCCCTCATTTTTAAAATGAGTACATCTAATGAAACTTTTCAGGCATTCCAAACTACATACCCAAAACCGCAAACACACCCACGTTCATTGGATGCTCACTGTGAGTTTTTATCAGAAAAACCCTGAAGTAAATAATATTTCATTAACTTACTGGCTACGCAGTAATAGGAAAAAGCATCAAATGTTCTTAACCATTTCTCATCATCATTGACACATATATGGCATACACACACATATACACACCCATACATACAAATTTCCCTTTTCTTTTGCCTTCTGAATTTGTAGAGTTACATGCAAGTAAACCCTCACTTAAATCTAGGAATGAATTTCACCAACAGCTTCTCAGGAAGTTCAGGATATTTTTCCTAATTCTTCTCTACAGGAACACTTTGCAAGGCATAAAGGAAGAGAGAAACAAGAGAAGGACTTGGCCAGCCAGGGAACTCCCTTTGCCAGACTGAAGCAGTTCTGTTTAACCTCTTCCCTTCACCCATCAGGATTCTCCTTTCTCTAGAATCATCGCCAACAGAAACCATTTCTAGTACACCCACTCAAATGGTATCCAAAGTCCCCATGGATGTTTCTGAAGGTGCTAATGCCAAAGGTAAACCCTTGCTTTTCTTTTTGCCCCTCATTGAGACAGTTACTCTGAACTGAATGGTATAAACCGCTGAAACAGCCTGAATCGTGCTACAAGTGCTAGGAGATAAAGCCTAAAAGTAAAACTGTGACATTTGCCTATGGACACAGCCCATGTCCCCAGCCAGAGGAGGAAGACGGCTGTGAGAAACGGCCTGAGATTTTATCCAAAGGCGGTGAGACCGCAGTGCTGACATCCCACGGGAGAACCTCACTGTCCAAGATTAGCTACCAGGAAAGTGCTCCCTCCAAAGAAAAATCCACTCTCAGGCTGGGATTTCCATGGTCCTTCAGAGACATGGCAGGCACCGAGAATCCTCGGTAGTCTGGGACACAGCCAAGGTCTTGTAAGACTTGTGGATGGGATTTGCTATTCCAGGATGAAAAAGGACCAAGAGGGAAGCGCAGGAGCGGTGCCCGTGTTCACACACCTCAGCATTGAACAGCTCATGTGCTGAACTGGTCTGAGGCTGGCAGGGGCTGGAGTCTCCTCCCTAGCCAACAGTCCAGGGAAACCAAATCTCAAACACGGTTTCTGCAGCTACAATTCCTCTTGTCCATCCTCGGGACAGACCAGGTGTCTGTCCAGGGCACGCTGAAACCCAAGCAGTCGCTGCAGCCCCTCCGCAGTCCCCGGCGACGAGCGGGATGAGCTGCTTGACATCCCTTTTGGGACCGGGCTGGGAGCGCAAAGGGGGTCCTTGCTGGGTGACATCTCTGTCGGATCAAACCCATTTTGCAACGTAATCTGTCCCTTTTGAAAGGCAGCCCCTGTCAGCACAAGGCAGCTGCCCCTGCTGATGGACAGACCACGAGGTCTTGTTTAAGTTCTTGCACACTGACACTGTGTCTACGAGAGGCATCTGGGTGAGGGCAATTGTTTTATTTCTTTCTGCCTAAACGGTATCTTTAAAAAATTACACCATTCTGTCACAAGCAACTGCTCTGGCTGCTCATGCCTCTCTGCATCCTCTTCCCTTCTTACTCCTTCCTAAAAGCCCAGGAAATTGCAATAATCGTGGTTCATTTTAAGCAGCATCAGAAACATTCAGATACCATTAAATACCCTTCAAGAACATGTGGAAGACATGAACAAAAAAAGAGCCCTGCCTCTCTGGCTGCTGAGGAATGCGTGTTTGCTCGCAACACAAAGCCACTGCCCCAAGAGGGAAAGGCTGATCCATACGCACGCTGATGCAGTTAAATTAGCAAGGTTATTTTCTTGCCAGGGGACGTTTTCTGTCATTTGTGCTCACAAAAAAACCCCAACCGTGATCCATAAATCATCTATGTATATGCATGCTGCCATCTATACATCCAGACACCACAACCGCATTATGCCTAATATATGCATGTACATGGACTGAATTAACTTGGTGCAAAAAATCCTGTATCTTCCCAGCAGCCCATCAATTTCTATAAAAAATAGAGTCGACTATAAATGATGACATTTGAATCCAGCAATGGCCAACCTGCATCATTTTCAAGTTGTTTTCGACTGACACCTTTTTTTAATCTTCTGTTGCTGAGACTCAACATGTTTTATGCACCCTGAGACCTTTCCACATATTCTCTCATCACATATTTCGGTTTGGGACGTTTTGAAGAGGAAGGTTTACTACAACCCCCCCTCTTCTTTCATTAGAGAAGATGCAACAGTACAGACAGTATCTTCCATATGTGAAGGCATGCACAGCATTTCTTCATGTCAGCAGAGCACTGCGCCCTGAGCACCGCAGGCCAGAGGTTTGCAGAGCAAGTGCTCAGCGACCTCACAAATCACTGTCAAGGCCTGTAGCAGCCCTTCCAGCTACCTTAGTACCAGCAAACACTGGGGTTCAGGTTTTGCAGAGCTCAGCTTCAGCTGGAGCAAGCTGCTCTGCCACAGGAATGACAACTTTTGTTTCCTACTGCGTCCAGCTCTGGGGCCCCCAACATCAGAAGGATATCAGTTGGTTGGAGCGAGTGCAGAGGAGGCCACGAAGATGCTCAGAGGGCTGGAGCCCCTCTGCTATGGGGACAGGCTGGGAGAGTTGAGCTTGTTCAGCCTGGAGAAGAGAAAACTCCGAAGAGACCTCATTGCAGTCTTCCAGTGCCTGAAGGGGCTACAAGGAAGCTGGGGGGGACTTTTTACAAGGGCCTGTAGTGACAGGACAAGGGGGAACAGGTTTAAACTGAAAGTGGGGAGGTTTAGATTGGATATCAGGAAGAAGTTCTTCCCAGAGAGGGTGGGGAGGCACTGGGACAGGTTGCCCAGAGAAGCTGTGGATGCCCCATCCCTGGAAGTGTTCAAGGCCAGGCTGGATGAGGCTTGGAGCAACCTGGTCTAGTGGAAGGTGTCCCTGCCCATGGCAGGGGGGTTGAACTGGATGGTCTTTAAGATCCCTTCCAATGATTATATCACAAGAATCAGCGATAAATTATTTCACAATGAACTGTCCCATTTAGGTGTGGATTAACACATACACTGAAGGACAAGATTTTCTTCCTTTTCCAAAGCCATAACATGTTATTAAGTACAAAATACAGGACCAAGTTACATCACTGAAGAGTACCGTTTGGCAGCTCACACTGACTGGACACAAGACCAGCATCCCAGTGTAGGGCTCCGGGCGCACGGCTGCTGTGAGAGTCCTCACCTCTGCTCTGATAGGTGCCGCACAGCTCGTGCTCGTCTAGCAGCTGAGATATTCGGGCCGTTGGCATGAATACTGACCCCCAGCTGGCCTGAGGTCTGCAGGAGTACAGAGTAACTCTCTTCCCACCTTCAGTCACTTTGCATGCAAGGTATGTGGAAAGGAGCCCAAAGGCAGTCGCTGAAGCTGAGCACCCCCAGTCCACGGCCAGTTGCTGGTTCACTCGCAGCTGCTGGTTTCCAGTGCATGCCTCCAACACAGGGACTTTTTCCACACTACTGTCAAGTCCAGACATTCAGGGCCCTAAGATAAAATTCTAAGTCTTGTGCCTCTTTCTATGGAACAGATAAATATCCCCAGTATGTGCAGTGGGAGATAAGGCAATTTGGATGAAGACAAGGCTCAGCGCAGGAACTGCAGGATGGGCAGGCCAGAGAAAGCAGCACTGCTTGTAAGGTGGGGCAAAGAAAGGACACCCACAATATTCAGAGTGTTTGTGGTTTTTAGTTAATATATTGTAATCTTGAGTGTGGACAAGTGAAATGATTGCAACTGCTGAATAGGCCTTCCAGCTGGGTCCAAACCCAGCCACTGGCTACCTCGGTTTCCACCCCCTGTCTCCAAAATCCTCCTCCAACCCCTTTCATCCTTACTCCCACGCTCCGGTTTGCTCACACCTCAGTATTTGGCAGCCAAGCATTTTCCAGTCTATACTTGACTCACCAAAGAGGTGAGCCATTTGTGCTGCTGGGCAAAGGCATCGCTTTGCTGCCTTCTCCGTTCTCTCCCGGGCCTGAGGCGGCGGTGCCGAAGGGCTGGGAATGAGCCCGGAGCCGGGAAGACCTGCCCTGCGGCGCACAGCGCGGCAGGAGAGCAGGACCCCTGCCAGAGGTTCCTTCTGATCTCCCCGGGACGCAGAGCTGAGCAACGCCAGGCGCGTCAGCCTGCCCATCAGTCAGCACAGACACGGACGGAGCAGAGAGCTGGAGAGATTTGTACATGCATATTTAATAGACAAGTAGTGACTTGTTTTATGGTCCTTCTTCATAATTTATTGGTTGAGAGCTCCCAGAGTTGCCAATGCTCTTAATAGTTTTGTGTTAGGTGTGATTTCAGAAAACCTAATCAGAGCCGG
>NW_010249792.1:18311-45282 GCF_000690775.1 Eurypyga helias
AAAGGGGAATAGAAGAAGAGAGGCCAGTTTTTATTGGATCTAATCTTTGGACCAGACGATCAAAGTGAACACAGGACGGCACCTCTGCTTGGCAAGCTCTGCTTTGGCACCGGACATGCAGAAGCATAAAGCACACTTCATTTTACAAGCATAACTTCTTTTTCTTGTTGTTGTTCAGATTCTTTCCAGGAATGCTGTAAGGACATGGACTGACTTTTCAATCACTAGTTTTGTGCTCTCCTCATTGAGGGAACAGGCTTGTGGAAAAGGCTGCTGACAACTGCTGTGTTGTCGAGCCAAACCTATTTATGCCAAGATTGATTTGTTCATTTCTTCTCCCCCTCCTCCTTCTCCCAATATTTTCCTCTCTCAGACTTTTAATAAGGCAGTAAGGCAGAAAAGCAATGATGCAAACGAACAGAGTCTCAGTGTGACCATATGCACATCACCCCCAATCGCTGGATCCTGTAGCGCAGGAGTTAATTTTGTGTGTCATATTTTATGTCACACTTATTAGCCTGAAGTGCAGTAATGCACGTTTCCATTCACAAGAGAACCTCTTCTGAATAACAAGGCCATGAATGGGTAATAATAAAAGTATATTCCATGCAGCAGGGGCTGTGCTAATTAGGCAGGTTTGGAAATCTCTGTCAAACACTATAAAATGTTACACTGCTTATATAAATGTTTAATAATGAAAATGATAACAAACTGAACGGGGATGGCTTGGGGAAAACAGTCATTTGAATAGTTTTCTGAGTGTGAGGGATGAAACAGCCTATGGTTTCTGCAAAAAGAGACTTCTAAGTACGTGTTTTATTTGACTAAAGGCTTGGCCTGATCTGCAGTCTGGCAGGTACAGCAGAAATACAGTGAGCTTGCTCTCTGTCTTTTGGTGCGAGCCCCCAGCATCTGGGGGTCACTACCTCAGTGGTCCCCCTCTCCCAGCACGGAGAAGGATCAGCAGCCCCGGTGGTGCAGGTGGGTGGCTGGCACTTTACATTCTTCCCTGGACACCTGAAGCAAGGAGCTCAATTCTTTTCTCTGATACCATGAGATAGCTGCCAGATGTGGCAGCTCTGTGGGATTCAGTCATAGGACAATAATCTGCATCTTGCAGACTGGAATGTTCAGAGCTATGGCTAAGAGCTAGGAAAAAATCAGTCATTCCTGAACCTGTTGACCAGTAACAGAGTCCCCCCTCATGTGCAGACCCAGCCTGCATTACAGCAGGCTGCCAAAAGTGCCCCTTCGGCCTGGGTGCTGCTGACGGACACAGGTCGCATCCCTCATCCCCAGGCATTGCTCTGAAACGAGAGCAGCAACCAGGGGAATTAAAAGCAGGACGCAAGAGTGGCAAAGCCAGAATGTGCTAACAACTGACTGCAGGAAGGAATGCCCAGAGTGTGAGTATTCACCCTTCTGCTTTGCTTCCTGGCTTGCAACAGCCTCCCCAGATCTGCAACCCTGTCCTCAGCCATCATAGGCTAAATGCTTCTTTTGATGAATGAAAATACCACGAATGAAAATATTGTGACAAATGAAATGAAAATACATTTCATTCCAGACAAACTAATTGCAGTGCTCATAAGCCAGACTAGATCAATGATAAGGTGATAGGAAACCTATTGCTCCCCAGCTCCAAAGACACTTCTCAGGAACATAGGATTACTTCATCTTTTTCAAGTGGCACATCTGTGATGACCTCAGTGGCAGAGCTCCACTGCTGCAGTTCTGCTGAGCACTGGATAGAAATAAACTTGCCCCAGGCAGGGTTTTTTCATTGTTGAACAATTTTTATACTATAATATCTAACACTTAAAACTTCTTTAGAAAAAATCTAAACTCAAAAAATAGTTTTGCACTAAACCAAAAGCAATTACGCTGTTCTTCTGTATAATTACATTATTGTTATCACACGTAATACATTCATGGCTCCCTAGGCTGAAGGAAAGCATAAGGATCTAAAGAGAAACGAAAGACAGCAGGTTTTCATCTGGTACCATTTCCACTTTTAAAGACCAAAACAATGCTATAAGCTTCTGCGTGGCAGAGAGCAAAGCATGTTCTAGCATCCTGGTTGTGAAGAATTCTGCAGAAATTCTGCATTTTCTGCAGAAAATGTGCCAGTATTCCTCACCTACGGAGATGAAGAGCTGCCCCAGCTCAGGGGCCACCTGACAGCGAGTTTTACATTGTGAGCATCCAACACATACAAACCTCTTTTCGGAGCAAGATCCCTTCCTCACAGGCAACTTCAGAGACGCTTTCCCATGAATCACGGGGTAGGCTTGCTAACTCCAAGGACTGCAGCGGGGCCTGTTCGGGGGGCAGACTCTTGCCCCCCACATCAAGTACAAGGGAGGGCATTAAACACTGGAGCACAGCTTCCGGAACCCCATGTACATTCTTACAGTTTACTTTTTTAAACACTGACAGCACATGTAAGTTAGATACAAAATGCAGCTGGATCTGTCCTCGGGAAGGCTGAGAGCAGACAGCATACCCCATCACCTCGTAGCACAAGCAACAGATCACCACACAGCTAGAATATTTTTCCTTCCTTATGTAGTTGCTTCCTTGGCTCATTATAACGTAATTTCTGTTAATTCCATTTAATTTTGCTTGTTTTCTTTCATGGTACCTTGTTTTATTTCACGGTACCATAATGGTTTTCATTCTTCTCTTCCTACCTCAAGCACAAAATTGCTGCATACAGCCTTCTCAGCAGTTCAAAAGACTGTTTCACATACTAACTCCTGGTCCACCAACACACTGGTTCACGTTCTCCTGTTTGTTATTTCTACTGTCTCCGATCCCACTGTACGGAGACCAGAAAGGGCATATTCAATTCTCACAAAGTGGTACTACAGCATTATAACACTCTGGTAGAGTTAGTACATCTTTTTAAAGTCAGACCTAAATTTTAACTTATAACTGACCCGTCAGCCTCTTTAAAACATCCTAAGGATAAAAAGAAGAGTTTAGGCTTAGAACAGAATAAGCTTCAGGAGTCAGGATCTCTAAATCTGAAGGAGGAAAAGGAAAGTACCCATCCCTAGTACTGAATGGCAAAGATGTTCCATGGGGACATCTAAAATCTGAAGCATACAAGTAATAACACTTTTCAAAGACGTACCAAGATAGACTTAACGACCATTTTTAAAGTACTCTGAGGTCTTCAGAATGCAAATGAACTCAAACGCAAGACAGCAAACGAAGCACAGCAAACTGCTCCAACAGTCCAACCACACGTCATGATGATAGGAACAGGAGGGCTTGAGCCACTAAAAATACCAAGGAGGATATTACAAAAAAGCAAAGATGGATAAATCTTTAGTCCAGACACTGTAACTTACATTGTCCAGATGCATTAGATCACGAAACCTCTTAAGAACAGAGAGCTGTATTTACTTTTCTTCCAGCTCCTTTTACCCACGCCTTAAGAACACACCAACAAATACAGCTGTGTACTCCGTGTTATCAGATCTGCTCCACCAGCAATCAAGTCAGCCTACGCACCCTTCAGAAAGGAAATCACTGGCAGGGGTGCAGCGTGTGCTGGCAGCAAGGAGCAGCAGCAGCAGCGCTGAAAGTACAGTTGGATCCTTGTCACCTCGATGTATTCACTGAATGTGACAGGACGCAAACTGCCAGCTATGGACTTGTCCCGGAGCGAGACAGGCCCTCCTGGTAGTCCCATAACACAAATAATTAAGAGACAACAGTACCAAAGGCTACTTCTTTTTTCCCAGTAGGCCAAGATCTGCCTCATGGGCTGAGTCTGTTGCCTTTTTCGTTGAATGAACAGTCTGGCTGAGCACTGGGATAACCTTGGGTTCCTCTTGTTTTCCCACATGCCCCATCAGGTAGTTTCTCAGATCCTCCTGTTGCTCCTATGGCTTCCCCTGTGCTGGTGACAATGGACCTTTGAGAGAGCAGCGCGGGCTGAGGCAAGGCGGGGGGACTCGCTGGTGACTGGGAGCACACACGGTGCAGCCCCAGGCTCACAAAACTGTTCTGGGACAAGGGCAGGACAAGAAATGACACAAACAGAAAACTGCTTCTAAAAACTACTCCCTTTCTTCCCCTCAGGGGGAGAAATGCCTTGTGTTGACAACAGGCCTGCAGCTTTCATCACAGAGAAGCACTAAATAAGAGGTTTTCTAACACCAAGCTGTTGGCAGAGGTGATCACAAACCTCAGAGCTGAAAGCCAAAAGAGGAAAGCCAGATGGCTCACGAGCCTGAGAATGCCTAAACCTAGTGTTTGCTTGCTCCTACATCTATTTCAGTGTCACAACAGCAGCTTCCTTCTGCGTCTTCCCATTTTTTTGCTGTGAGCTGGAAACAAAACACGCTGCAGAGCTGACTGTGGAGGCTCAGAGCAAAACCTAGCAAGATTAAAAGAAGGGAAAGATGTTGGAGCAATCCAAGACATGCAGGAGGGAGGACTCCTACAGCACGTGTGTTGTGACTACAAAAGGCCATACCCTTCTAGAGAGAGGCTGTAATTAGCTCAAAAGCTGACAGGTACCAGAGAGAAGTGTGAAAAGAAACCAGGAAGAGAAAGCACTTTGCTTCGAGAAAGGGAACAGTCCTAACTCACACGCTGTGCAGGTAGTTGGGTACTTTGCCAGGATTCAGCCCATGAAATCAACTTTCAATCTCAATTGTGTTGCTGCCCCTCGGGAGGTGCCAGCTGGAAGCTGAAACAGAGTGTTGCAGACAACACGATTTGGTTGTTACCAAACTCCAGCTGCTGTTCTATATATTTACTCACTTTATTCAAGGTTAAACCAGCTAATGCCAGCCCAAAACTCTGCACCAGTTGCTTGCCACATTTGGGACTGACAGCAGCTAACTGTATGGATGGAAATGCAATCAGTCTTAATTTTAACACTAACGTAGTGGATGACAGCCACAGCTGTTCTGGGCAAGGCAGCCTGGGCAGTGCACGTAACAGCCCACGGCAGGGAGAGACCCTTCTGAACAACAGCTCCACAGGCCCTCTATTCCTCTCTCCTGGGGGTGGGAGATCTTCAGTGAAAACGCAGATCTGCACCTGGGCTCCACATCAGGGTCAGTTCGATGGAGACTAATTTTTTTAAATCTTATTTTAGTGTGGGAAGGGCAGGTAGGATGTCACAAGATCCGTTTATCTCAGGGTTTATTTCCAATTTTAGCTGACCACATGAGTACAAACTTATGAAGGTTCAGCAATATCGAAACTGAATCCACACCCTAATCCTGGCTGCACGTTGCAGCTGAATTTTTAACATTATCTCCCTGTCCTAGACACTACCCCTTGAAACCTTTGCTTTTTTCTGAAGGGCACATCTACCTGCTTAACTGGGGGGTTGGGTGGTGAAAAAGGGGAAAAATTCTAATCCTTTGAGGTTTGTCAATGAGTTGATTTTGATCTGGATTATACTACAGATAATCTGGAGTAACTCCATTTAAATCAATACAAGAGTGCCAGGACAAGCAGCAAAAAAGAGTTATCAGATGGAAGTTAAGTTCAAGTACCCTTAATGCAATGTCATTTTTACTTTTTCTTTTAAGACAAACTCTGGCTATTAAAATTCCATTAACTTCTGAATTACTTAGGTATAGGGATAGGAAGAAACCCTGAGCTGTCCCAGTGTGGCATGAGTGATGCACACAGAAATAGCGATGCTGATCTCTCTTAGCAGATGCAAGCTAGTCTAAAATGCTCTTCTGATTGAACTCTCCCCGCTGAAACGTCTGGCTAGGTCACCAGCAATCAGAAAGCTCTTGCTTAGCAAGTACCTACTTCTTCCCACTGGAATCACTGAGATTATTTTAGAGGTTCCTCACTGCATATGTAGGGCAGCTTTGTTTCCACTGTGGCAGTGACCTCTGCAACTTCCTTCAGGTAACTCCTCGTTCCTTTGGGACATGCAAAAATTCACTGGTGCGATCAGCAGCAATGTGATGAATGGTGGCTAAGACAGACCATGGGCCGACTTCAAGTAATAACACGTCCATCTTGCTAGATTCAGAAAAGCTTGAGTTGCTGCTGCATTTTCAATCATGAACTGGGAAATTTAATCAGTATCCTCCCTTTTTATTTTGGTTTTTCTTTTTTTTTTGCTATGAAACGTCACAAATAAGAAGGGGTATGGTGAAGCCAGTTTACCTGATTAAGAAGGAAAGCCTTTCAGTGTGAGAGTTTGGGCTGTGAGGCAAAAGGGCACACAGACTAGGTATCCCTCAGCCATCCTTGATTTACAAGAACCATTCGGTTCTTGTATACAAGAACCCATTCTTGTATATCTTATACCATTCGGTTCTTGTATAGGCATTTTTTTTTTCTGCGTTAATGTGCAACTCTCAAAGCAAATACGCACAAGAGAGGAGATGAGGCTAGAAGTGAATGAAGGCCACTGTTTTGTGGGTAAGAGAAAGTGAAAAGCAGAAAGAGGAAAGACAAGACAAGACTCAGGCTAAATTTTTAATAGGAGCATTTAGAAGCATCTAGTTTCTTCTGCAAAGCCAGTGAATCTTTAATGCAGAAATTGCTTCGAAAAGGCAATTATCCCAAAAAGAAATTACTCTGCTCTGCAGTGGGACAAAATTCAATAATTAAAGTGCACACTGAGAGATTTTACTGCTATTTTAAGTACTTTCCTAGCGCAGCCTCAACTATGAAGATTTCAATTTTTGCCTCTCTTATGTAAGACCAGCAAGCAGTTCAAGCTAAAACCCCTGTAAGCCAGGCTGTTCTAGAAATGCAGCTGCCTTTAGCTATCACAGGCAAAGGCAGATTCTCCAGGAAGACCTGGGTTATCGCTCTGGGTAGTATAATGCAAAGAAAGACCTTTCAAAAATAAAATAGCGCAGGTGATCTACAGGATGAAGGCATTAGCATGATGTATAGCCCAGGTGCCCTGAATTTCCTGATCTATTCTCAAGGCCTGACTTTTAATCTTTCAAGGGGCAGAGGGCCAGGCTACTAACACGGTTACCTGTGGTGATGGTAATATGACGGTACCTAGGAAGGGTTATGGGTTGCTTCATTCGCAATCTCCAAGTAGCAGCAATGGAGCGACCAAGAACCCAAGAGTTACATCCTCCATTGCAGTTTCTCTTATTCCTTTTAAATCACTCCCCTGAAGGGGTTAATAGACTATGAGCATGTCCCTTTTATATATTCTCCTATTCTCCCTTATTAGCTTACCTGAGGTAGGATGCCATGGTAACATGCTAGGAAAGGAACTGACATGCATGCATGACAGAAGGATCCAGTGCAAGTCTTCCTCACTCACCCAGGAGCAGCGTTACAGAGACGGGAGGTGCAAAACAAGCCACTACCAAACAAATCAACATCAAATATCGCAGAGCTTTCTCAACACACCCATGTTTCTATTTGTTCCTTCCGTGGAACAGCGCGGGTGAAGCGCTGCTCCAGCTCCCCGCGCTCTGCTCTGTGAGAGGGAAATCTAAAACCAGATTGCAGTAGAGATTTGTAACTGGTGTGGAAAGTACCGATTGTATCTCAAATGGGACGTTTTCAACATAGCACGTGTCTGAAACAAGAAAAACGAGGGGCACAGACACAGCCCTGCATATTAACTACTGCAAAGTGCCTCTAGGGCAGCAGCAGTTCCCAGACGACAGTGGGTAATGTCTGGCCCCTCAGGGTATGGGTGAAGGAGTTTGAATTTATATATCTGTCCATGTACACAAGGCCAGAAACACTCCGCAGCTGAGGAGCTGGGGGTCCTCTAAGGGCACATGGACTCGAAAAACTAATGGGTAACAAAGGCACAAGGTAACTAAACTTTCTTTTCCCTCTCTGACTTATGCAGAATACATTATGCTTCCAAAATTACAGTAGAAATATCTTCAATTATGTGCTCCAAGCCTTTTCAAAATGAAAACTGGAGGCAATGTGATCTTGTAAATACATACACAGCTGACCAAACTGAAAACTACAGCTCGCTTGGGCATGCCCAGGCTTCTTTCCCTCGTAGTCTCTTTCCCCTTTTTCTCCTTCCCTTTACTCACATGCCCTACGCAAATATCCATTCACAACTGTACTGAAAAGCAGGGAGGCTTTTGACTTATTCAGGAAGGAGGATGCAGGTGGGTTTGTTGCTATGTTTTGAGAAGATGCTTTTGTGGTGATCATTTTATTTTTGATAGTGGTTTTATTCATAGCTGTTCAAGGAAGTGTTGTGCTCTGACTCTGGCTGTCCATTCAAGCACTGGTCTGCATGCTCTAGAGAGACTCAACTGGCTGCAGTGATGCTCTAGAATGTTTTCCAAGATCTTTGTAAAGATGGTTCGGAGTTCCCAGGCTCCACCAGAATCCTGCTGTCCTCTAGACCTGTTTATGAAACTCTAAAATCTTATACCAACTTGAAATAGGACTCGGTGCTTTCAGAAACCAAGGTATCTTCCTATTCTGTAATCCTTGCAGCACAGTTCAGGTTGAGTGGAAAAGACTGAGGAGGAGAAAAATACATTTTATTTTTAGCTGCATGTGACTGAGATGGTACTGCAGGAGAAATCAGAAAGACACAGTAAGCAGAGGAGCTTATTAGACAGTTGTATATCTTCAGTGTGGTGATTAAATCCAGGCAAGCAAACTTTTTCCCACAAATGGAGGTGTGGAAGAGGAGGAGGGCCAAGAAAAAGAGCAAGAAGGGGATGGAACTGAGCAAGCTAAACAGTAGGAGGAAACATGAACACTGCCACTGAAGGATGGGAGGAAAGTAAAAGAAGAGGCAGACGTCTGCATCTTCAAAGAGACCACTAAGAGGATGGAGCCTAAACAGAGAGGCATTGGACTTAAACACTTTAAACCTTAAAAAGGGTGACAGATGTAAGCAGCACATCCAGTGGTGCTACACACAGAAGTGGAGGTCTGACAGACCCGGAGCCCCGTCTGGAAGAGACTGGGACCACGAGCAGCTGGTTTCTGCTCACTGAGGAAGAGGAGGGATCTGGGTTCGGGCGGCTCCAGAGGAGGCCCTGAGGTGAGGTAGTGGCTGTCAGCACAAGAGCGAAAGGGGAGGCTGCTGCTACAACACATTGCAGTTGCAACACCAGAGGCGTTTTGTTTCCCTCACATATGATTCTCAAATGGAAAGCACGTGGTCTTCTGTTAAAATATGGGAAACGAATGCAGAATAGAGTGTTAAAGTGGAGGGAACTAGAAGCAAACACTGAAGAAAAGCTTTAGGTAGAAGAAGAAAAAATACCGAAGAGCATAAGACTTCCAGAGTGTTAACGGAAGACGGGAGCCCTTTGCACAGCAGCCACGTAGGTTCGAATGACTTTCTCACACACAACTCTTGTAGTTAAATTGCAGTTGGCTTTCCTTTGTTCTGTGTTTTGAATCTATTCCAGCCTTCCAAAATATTTTCGTCTTACTTATTGAAGAAACCCACAACACCAAATGAGGGGGAAACTAAGCAGATCACTAATTAAAAGACAAGGTGTATGTACTCAGGGCTAGAAAGTGCCTGGAGGCTCAACGCTAAGCAGAGGATAGTCTCCAGGTAGCGGGAGGCCGGGAAGCACAGTGCCAGTTATTCGCCTAACTGACTCACCATGCCTTGCCTCCTCCCTTTCTCTGGAGCAGAGGGCTGGGGGCAGGAATTTTGTTTCAGTCTGTGCTTTTGCCACTGGGAAATTACTGCCCACACTCCAAGGAGTGAGCTGCTCAGCTGGGGCAGGGAGTGAATGCTTCTCCATCCCTGCCTTCCATGATGCAGGGGAAGGGAATACCTGTATTTCCACATGGCTGAGCCCCAGGAGTCAGATTACTGCATCAGGCTGGTTCTTCCATAGCTTGGCTCGCTTGCACGGAAGTGTGGGCTGAGTCAGAGTTTGGGCATTAACCGCGCACAGTTCATATCCTGAAAAACCAATCAGTCGAGGTTTAAGTTAGTCCAGCCACCCTGATCAGCTGAGGAGTAAATTTAGGTTGAATCCATCTGCAGAAAGGAAGAGCTGAGGTGAGCTGATGTTGTTTTGGGTAAAAGGTTTAACCCCAGCTGCTTTGAAGTCAGTGGTTCAACCTCCTGTTGTTTACAGCAGGGTCAAGATTTCACTGTAGTTTTTTTAATTAAGGTTTTTTTTTTTTTTCCCTCCATAGTGACATGGTGCTAACCTTCAATTCAGGCCAACATATAACAAAGCAACACTCTCAAAACAATGATATTAATAGCAAGAGAGAGAGACACAAACTCACTCTTCTACTGTTGGGAAGGGTCTAGGAGACTTTACAGCCATGGAAACAACTCTCCACTGACAGCGCTCTGGTAAGGCCTCTGCTGCACTGAACTGTAACTCAGTTTATACAAATCCCAAAAATGATACCCAGCACCTAGACTGGGATGCTGTCTCTGTTCCTCCTCTGCCTGCAAGCCAGACCAGCTACTGCAGTGCCAGAGGAGAGAGCCACAGCAAGTTGATGCTTGCCACCGTGCAGAGCTGCCGTGCTCTGGGACCTTACTCCGGCAAGAGAGTGGGGCAGGGCTGGCCTTTCAGCTACGGCAGGTCTCTCCATCCCTTGCAGTCAGGAGGGACTATCAGGACCTGTCACTGTTTCTCCTTCCATCCTATGCCTCAAAGCGCCTCTCAAGCGGGAGATCCCACTGCTCACACCCAAAGCGCATCGGTGCAACGGCACTGGCTGGCGGTGCAGGCAGCTGTACAGGGCTGGCTTGGATCCGCAGCTCCTGATGATGGCTGGGGAAGGGGCAATCCTCCCAGGGACAAGCCCACAAAGCACTCCCATTAATGTACGATGTTAAATTGCTCCCATAGCTGGGCCTGCATTTTTTCCCTAGCTCTCTGAGTGTTGTTTGGCAGCCCCCGGATAATTGAGCGCAAAGGCTAAGATAACAGAATTTGAATAACAGCTAATGAAATGCTCTGCAATTATTACTGAATGTTTTATCTGTCTTCCCCCTCTCACACAGTAACTGTGATTGCCTCGGTCTTACAGCAATCTGTGAGCAGGTGATGATACACCAGAAGTGTACGCTTTTCATTTCGGTTTCTCCTTCTCTCACTTAACGACCTCTTAATCCACCTCCATTTTCCCTCTGCTGGTGCTGATCGCCAGCTGCATTGGCACACAGAGCCCACTGCCCCCCGACAGCAGCCCATCTGCCCCCCTCCCACCCCCATTGACCACCTGCCCTGTACCAGTGTGTGGGGCTGCTACAGCAGTTTTGCGTAGGAACTCCCCACGAGAAAGGGAAAGGAGAAAGATTAGGAAAGGGGAGCCGCCCTTCTCACCTCATAATCTAAGGACAAGCAGGAGAAGCAAAGCTGGCTCAAGGATTTATGGAAGGATGGGAAGCAACACAATTTGCTGCCTTAAGGATGAGGATATTCACCAGTTTCTGGTCTCGCCTTCAATCCCAGCCTTTCCCTCTGAGACAGCAGCAGCTCCACAAACACTGTGGGTAAAATTACAACCTTTGCTGAAGCACCTGTGCTTGTGGGAAGACAGCATCCCTCTCCTGAAAAGAACCTGTGACTTATAGCTGTACTCTTGCATTTTTCACTGAATTTAATTTGAGCTCAGCGTGATAAAATCCTTGCCCACAGAGACGTCTCAAAAATAGACAACGTTGGAGCTGGCAAAACATAACTCAGGGGTTTGTTTATAGCCGCTTCCAAATTTTTCACCTGCAGATTTAAAAGTTTTTTAGCAAAATGAGGAGTTGACCAGCTGGACGAAGAATTATTGGGCAGCTCACTTGTTAGACTTTTTAGTACAGGAGCACCTGCCTGATTCGAGCTGATCTGTTTAAGCACAGGAAACTAATCTCCAGGCTGCCAGGAGAGGGTGATTTCCGGTGCTGGCTCAGTGGGAAGGCTGTGTCCCCTCCACACAGCTGTTGCCATAGGAAGGGCAGGGACAGCACTCATGAAGGCCACACTGAACGCCCCCAAAACACTGTGGGTGTTGCAGGTACAATCACAGCAGCAAAGGGAAGTTGTAGAGCAGGACTGTGTATTTTTAACTGAGTTTGTAATTTAGTCTTTTTTTTTTTTTCGTATCTTCTTCCAGAATTTACTACTCTCTAGAAGGCAAAAGCAGTGGGAAGTGCTGTCTGACTGGTGGGAGGATGACACAAGGCAGACAGAAGTGACACAAATTTCTGCTGTCATCCTTGGAAACACAGAAGAGACTTACTGGTGAAGAAAAGTAGCTGAATTTAAATGAGACAACGTTTTAAACTGACGGCTCGAAAGCACCGTTGGAAGCATATCTAGAACTTGGCATGAAGCAGTGGGGTTTAATTCTGTAATAGCCAAACATGTTCCCAATAGCAGACCTCACCACGAAAACCTGCTTCACCATGCCAGGGCCCTCACTTCGGTGTGCAGTGAATTCTCTCCCCAGCATTTTCGATTCACGCCTGCAATTTGGTCGCTAGTTCAGCCCATCTTTAGCTATCCAGTCTGTAGATAGAGACCATGTAGCTAATTCTGTACTACCTAATAGTGTTTTCTGTAAATAGCAAACCCAAATCAGGAAGATGACGCATTTCTGTATGGCTCTACTGGATCTCAAGTTCTGACTTGATCTACACTTCATGCAGAGCTGTTAGACCCATCTCTGTAGAGAGTTACCGACTGACAGATTTGCTCTCTAGTAAATTGCCTGTAGTAAATTAAAATATTGACAAAGGCTTCATTAGCCCCAATTTCCTAGCACTTGATGCTAACCTGCGGAGGCCAGGAAGGGGTTTCTATCCCTCTAAAGAGAATTTAAAGCTGCTTATATAATAAAGATTACATCTGAGAAAAAGGCCCTCACTGGCTGCAAGAGGATCCCACTGAATTTTGCAATAAAAATAAAGGGATAATTTAATATAAATTTAATAATTTAACGTTTTAGTAATATGAAATAAAATGGGGCCCACATGTTTATGGTGTTTTGCTACAAGACCCTGAGCAATGATCGCAGACAGATTCACACACACCACCCCCTAAAAACCAGCTCCATGCTCTCCTCCAAAACCATTCATTCAAACGGAGAGAAAGCTGTGACTGGAGACCATAATAAACACAGCTCAATGCAGCACAGTTGTTCACAAGGACTGCAAAATCAACACATCACAAAAACTTCCACGTGTGGAAGAAGACCTATCTGTAAGCTTAATGGAGTAGCGGGACACTTGTCCTGAGGAAGAGAGCCACCTTGGATGGGTATCAGTCAGTTGAAAGACAGTGTCACCTGAGGAAACAAATTAACCTGGAGAGTTATCAGAAGTAAAAACTTCTGGTTTATGGGAAAGCTGCAGGAAGCACTGGCTTACTGCATGTTGTACCGTAATAAATCATGTCTTCTAGAGGCAGGTATTGAGTGTGATAAATGCTCTCAGAACCTCTAAAGCACCTGAACACCTTGGTCTCGCTGAACCGTGCTGGAACAATCAGTGAAACCTTGTACCCATTACAGGCTGACCTGTTACCTCTGGAGTACATTTGAAAAAAAATGCCACTTTTTAAAAAGCATTGTACCTACCACTTACTTTTCAATGCAAAGCAAAATGTACCAACTTATAATTTTAAGACGGTTCAGACTCTCAGAAAAAGCAATCTTCCTAGGCCACCATGCCGGTAGTATCGGCGCTTCCAGGAATCTTTCTGGCCCTCCACACACCCAGCTTCCAAAGGCAAGTCCTGGTTACACACGGGAAGCAGCATGTCAAGGATGTACATTTAGAAGGTTCAAAGGAAAATGAAAGCACTCCTAGCTTGAAACAGAAAACGTGCAGATTGCATAATACATGCAGAAAAAGCTGATGACTAGATAATTGGTTTAATTAAAAGATAAACATCCCTCTCTCCTAATGGCATTACTGTTGATACTACTCCATCGATACCATCCAGCTTATCATAACCCCTTTATATGGCTGCAGAGTCGAGTCCTGCTTTCCAAAAGAGCCCCTGCCTTGCGGCTGCCTAGGAAAAAGATCAAAGAGTCTTGTTCATGACCTGAGCTTTCCAGCCATTAGCCAGTACTTCTCAGCATGGCCTGTAAGTGACAGGTAGCTACATCTCATCAGGAACAACTAGAAAAATAAATTGTCAGAAAGAACAAGAAACATTCCAAAAAATGGGTGTGTTTATAGTGCAAAAGAGAACAAAAAAGCAATAGCATAAAACACATTGTCGTCGCCCCCTGTCATAACACTAGGCAGAAAAAAAGGCTGAAAACCATTTATGATAGTTGCTAGTTTCACAAGTGACCACTCTTCTTCAATGGAAGAGTAGGCAATGGACTATTCTGGGAGAAGAACTCAGTTAGACAAATAGGTCTCTATGTAATTTGAAAGTCAGAGAAGAATACTTGCAGTATCATGAATATATAGAATATTTTAAATACTGGGAAATATATTTTCTTGAGATATATTTTCTCTGCTATTAGAAAGGGAGGATTGACACAGGTATAATATGATATTCCCTCTATAACTGTGCTTAATAGTTATTTTATCATAACTGAAAACTTATCTGTAATGAAAATATACACAATTTACTTTTCATGCATTGAGAAAGCTTGTTCATAAACTTGATTTGAACCACACTCCTCCAGAGGCGGTTTTGTTAAGCGAGGTTAGTCAACTCCAGGCAGGTCAGCATAACACACTGCTCTCACACACACATATACACCCCAGAACTGTTAGATCCACATTCCCCTGAACTCGAAACCCTGCAAGAAAAGCAAGACGACACTCGCAAGTTAGCCTCGTGTTCCAAAGGAGATTGACAGCCGCAAGACCTTCTTATGATCTTAACTGACGATCCCAATTGAAAATTCCCAACAGGCTTTCACTACACCCTAGATTGACAGCTGCTGCAGTGATGGACAGAAAAGCACTAAGTCTCAATTCTAGTGCAGCAAAACTGGGAAACTGCCTTGGCTGCTGTGGATGTACGAGAGCCCAGAATATAAGGTATTTCCCTTAAAGATAGTCTGAAGCTCATCTGACCAATACAAACACTTCCTCTACTTCTGCGCAGTAGCAATAGGACAAAAATATGAAGCATCTCTGTCTATTTTCAGCCTTATTCAGGCCCCAACACATGCCTGCCGAGTTTCAGGGTGAAAACAATGCGATAAGAACGCAATGAGTGTGGCCACATGATCATCAAATAATAACTTGATGAACATCTGCAATAACTGAAAACCTAGCTTAGCTCCAGCCACCGAGCCTTGTGCTGTACGTTCTGTCTGAACATTACAGCGCCTCGCCAGCTGCTGAAGGATTAAATAAGCACCAGCAACAGCACTTTGGCAAAACCGCCTCGGTTGATTTCAGTAGCACCCCACAGCTTCTCGTTCTTGCAGCACTCCAACACTTTGCTGCCAGACAACCAGGAACCCGGTGTATTCTAAGCTTGGATGATTTTGAAACACTCTGGGTGTTCAAAGATTTGTAGCAGGGCAGTCTGAATTGACCGAAAGCAGCTCCAGCAGCCCCCATGGGTCATTCCTAGCCACTGCATAGTTAAAATAACCCGCCTGCTCCAAAGCCATTTCCTCAGCTGCGGAGCGGCGCACACACAGACGCGATATTTCCCCGCTACAGCACCCCTGTTTGGGGATGGCGCAGAGACCGTCACACTCGCTGCAGTCACTCTGCCCCTGAAGTTCAGCAGAAAACATGCGGCACCACAAAAAATTCCAGCAACTCCATCCCTTGAGTTATAATAAACTTACTTCCCATTTGTTGTCCACCCGTTGCTAATTTCATTATCATTTCACACATGGTAATGAGACACATGCTGGTCACATGACCCTCCCCCTTACCTCTGGGGCCTAATGAATATATATCACGCATAATTAAGGACAGCCTGTTTTGGCATACAAATTCATTAGTGTTTTAATATAGAAATGCACAGAAGGGGAATTAATGTTTCATGACAACTAAAATAACCTTTTCTGCTAAAAATGTGACCACACTGAAACCATCTATTTAGATGTTTTTATTTTCTAATGAAGTCAGCATTTAAAAATCTCTGGAGCACACCACTAAAGACGAGCTGAGTTTTTCGAAAATGATAGTGTACAGTTTTTGGCAGATTTCATCCAGATCTCATAATGTGTTCTAACGTTCTGGCATGACTGACATGAGTTTCTCCTATTAGTGCAGAAATTTCTCCCTCTCCAACAGTTAGCTCTCAACATTTGAAATGGAAGCTGTAGCTTCAGTTTGAATGCCACATCAAACAAGCTGATAAGGCTGTCATTTTTTATTTTTAAGGTATAATTCAAGTGCAGCCTTCTATCACTGTAGTAAGGATCTCTTCCCCACAGCATCTAAGAAATCAGCTGTCGATTTGAGCTTCTCAAATTTTTAGGAGGAAAAATGGAAGAGCGAGAAGCCTGGAAAGTTGTTATTTAAAGTGCAGATGGTGACTTTGCATTTTAACCCTTTCATGCTTGTTACGAGGATCTTTTAATACTATACTAAAATGTAGCATCCTCTGCTGGAGTGCACACATGCCTGGTAACACTGTCAGCGTTCTACCGCCCCAGCACTTAGTATATCAGCAGAACTGGTTTGGGTATGACCAACCCCACAGCAAAGGCTCAGGGTGGCCCAAACTCAGTCTGACTTAGGACTGAAAGATGAGGAGAATGAGAAAGATTCAGATGCTTCCTGTGAAAATCAGGGGTAAAATCTAAACCTGGTATAGCAGCAGATTTTTGTGTGTGTGTGCACTTGGTGTGGGACACCCACCTCCATCTTTGCTGGCCCTGAACTCTAGATATTTTTACATTTTCACAGAAAGTGAGGCTGGGAGGCACTTCAGGAGACCCGCCTCCTGCCCAAGGGTCAGTACTGAATTAAGACAGAGTTGGCCTGAGTCTTCCAGTCAAGCCTGGGAGATCTCCAAAGACAGATGTCCACAGTCTCTCTGGAAAAACTGTTCTTGTCTTCACAGTGACTTTTTTCCTCCTTATCTCAAGTCAAAACCTTCTCTCTTCCTATTTATGACTGTTGAGTCCTCTCCTCCTGCTAGATATTTCCATAAAGCACCTGGCCGGGCAAAGCCCAAAAGCCATCTCCTCACCAGGCTGAGCCTGCCCTGCTCCCTCAGCCTCTCCTTACAGGGCAGGGCCGCATACAACTATGGGGATGGGCAGATCCTTCACGGATCCTGGCCAGAACACTGACACAACAGTGTTGTTGTAATGATCGAATGTGTATTTTAACCCAGACCCTCAGCAGATCCGGTCATTTTAACACACGAACACATACAAAGCTCACGCAGTCTGCGAGGGAAGCAGCTGCCGGTGGAGGCACCCAGGACCTTAAGAAAGTGTGTATGTGACCAGCTTGCCCATGGCTAATGGCCACCCACCCCCGAGATGGCACACCAGGAGCTAGAAGTGAGGCGGCACAGGCCCCAGGCAGGGCCTACAGCTCCCCACCAGCCTCGTGGTCCTCCGCTGAGCTGCCGCCTGTTTATCGACATCTTTCCTTTTATCTGATCACTTTCCTTCTGCAGGCATTAGGGGATAATTTCTGAGGTCCTGAAGGTTGTAGTGAAGTCCTGCCCAGATTCCCAAGGGGTCTCTGGGCCCAGAGAGCTCACTGCTTTCCAGAGGTCACCTCCAGCTGCCCCCCTCACAAGAGGCCGCTGTTCCTGCTCAGGAGGGTGTCACACAATGCAGGAGGCCATGGAAGCTGAACATGCCCAGCCAGAAGTGCAGGATTTCAGGACAACTCGAAAGTGAGCTCGAAGCCGAGAGAGGTGGTAAAAAGTGCCTATGGCTGCTCTGTGTTTCCAGCGCCTTGTTATGGTGCCCTTGTGAGTCACCTAAAAGTGCTGAAGCACCACAGTGCTTCAGGACAATATTTTTGAAAGCATGAGCAGTAGCAAGTTTTTTCATACAGGTTTATGAAGACATACACTGTTTACCTGTTTTAAAAGAGCTCTCTTAACCGTCCTTCACAAAATTTGAGTGCTTTTATGCTCTGCAGTAGGAAGATGAAACTGGAGAGGCTGGGTTCAAGTGTGCAAGACGTGTCCTTTGCTACCCCTGTAAAAAAATATTACTTGGTTCTGACTGAATTCAAGTCTCACTCAACAAAGGCTCAGCACTTTCAGGCCAGCAGCCAGGTTTTCCCTGGACTCCCACATACACTGAGTGTCCCCGGCTCACAGACGCAGTGGCTGAGCAGGACTTGCCCTCCTGTGCCCACTTGTCTTCTGAGGCACTGGATTTGCTGGATGCTGGAAGATTATCTCTCTCATACTCCTGTGCCATTTGTGCGGCATGAAGGCTGGACGAAGTGGGCTTCCTGGGATGGATGAAAGACAAAATCTTGGATGGAAGGAGTGGCAATAGAGGAAGTCATTTAGGACAGAGCTGAGGAAGGCTGTGACTTCTTCAGATGGAGATAAGATCTTTGGGCATGGTGACTGGAAATTAAATCACACAGTAGAAATCAGACAATACAAACAGTGGTTGATGTGCAGTAAAAGGGTAGGAATCATGATGGGAACACAAGACTGGCTCTTATGGCCTTGTGCCCTTCTCCGTGGTTGTTTAGTGTGAAAAGGTGCATCTACTCCACATATTCCCACTTGCCAAATGCCAGAACTCCCAAGATCCTAAGAGAAACTGGGAACAAGTTATCAAGGATATGAGGATTCGGATAGGTACAAACTGGAACTGGGACAAGGAAGTGCACTGGTACAAGTGGATACTGCTGAGGTTGAGGAGATGCAGCCTCTCCTGAAGGCAGTTTCCTCTGAAGTAGAAACCATGAGCTATTGGAACCTATCTGTGAAACTCACTGCCATCCTGTGCGTACTCCAGCACCTCCTCACGTATCAGGTGACTGCTGCTGCTGTTTCTCATTCACTTACTCAAGCAGCAGAGCCTGTAGCATGGATCCAAAGGTTCGGTCCTGCTGACAAGGTAATGCAGCAACACACGAAGAGTTTTCACCCGCTAATGCTTTTAGGAATCTGGGGTGGAGGAGGGGAAGGTGAAAAGTTGAAGAATGCATGCTGGGATCCCTATTTTAATGCAGAGAGAGTCATATAGGGAAAGGTGCATCCCTTCTTTGTTACGGAGAAAGGAGTAAGCATGGATGAAGACAGACATGGAGTGCTCTAAGCAAATTCAACACACATCTATCTCCCACTAAGAATTCCAGCAGAAGCATCCAACTCCTGCCAATAAACCTCATATCTAGAAGAAATGCAAAGTATGTAACTATGTTATAGTCATAGCACGTAGCATTCAACTTTGGCCAACTATCCTAAAAGAAGATGTTCAGGTTCCCCTTCATGGACAATGGCAAAAAAATGTTGCCTGATCGTAATCCTAATTCTTCTCTTTATTAAAAAAAGTTAAATTCATCTTAACCAATCACTAAATTATCTCATTGATTATAAAGGCAAAGAGGATGAATAACTAAAACGTAGTTGGTCTAGATTAGGTAAGAAAAATTTTACCATTAACCACTGCGGAACCTCTAGATACTTTCAGTTCCTTTGTTTTAGTATTTGATTTCCCATCAAGATCACAACATGAAGCTTGAAAACATACTTTAACATGACTGCAGAATTTATTTAGAATCACACATTCACCAGACACTTGTAAGATAAATTGTGAGCAGAATTTAATCCTGTTGGATGTACTGAGGAAAAGAAAAATTAAGTTGAAAACCAGAAACAGTGGGGGAAAGCAGTTCATGCACTGCATTCAAAATGTTCAGAGGAAAATTCTGCTAATTAAAAGTAGCAGAAAATATATGAAGTTATCCTTTCATCAAATTACATATATAGTAGAGAGACTGTGAAGATTAAGATGCTACTGGGAAAGTAAAATCCAGGGACATGCATAATAAAAAATAAAAAAAGACACCAACCACTCTATGAAGTAAATGTAGTAAGTGAAAAAAAAATTTGTTTGAAGACTTTTCCAGAATCTTTTACTCCTCTGCAAGTTCTTGGGTATAACTGGCCTCTCAGTAAGTGCAAACAAAGACAAAAAGAACAAGACATGTTCAGAGGAGGACAACTTTTAGACTTTTGAAATCATAATAAGGGGAGTGAAAAATCAGCTACCAAATGGGGTTTGTGTCATGGAGGGTGGGAATACAGTGGCAGAAAAACTTGTTCTTGGAAAGAAAATTATGTCAATCTTATAAATGAAGAAACTGTCAATGAGCCTGAGCTGATGTTCCTATCTGCGGTGGAAAGCCACAAATGCCGATATAAGAGCAGAGAACCTTAACAGAAGATAAATTCAAGGTCATCCAAGTAGGAAAGCAGACAGTGAAGCTAAAATCCCTCATCTATTGACAAGCTCACCCACAGGGTTTATTTAACTGATAAACACTTACAAACTATAAAATACACTCTAATGGACTGGCCTGTGAGTTAATGAACCGATGCGTTCCTCCTGATAGAATCAGAGCAGCTTGGCTGAGATTCCTAAGCCGTCACAGTGTTCTGTGACTCGTGCCAGATGCCTGTACTTTTGGGCCAGGTATTCTTGCTATTTCTCTGAACTGTTAAAAGCCCCTGGGGTCTTTTCCAAAGAGACAATTTGTGATTTCCAAGAATCAACTTCATTTTCCTTCTGATTTCTGATTCTTTCTTACAATAAAAGGTTGTGGGTGTTTTGGCTCTGTTTTGCCTCACTACTTCATGGCCTTGCTCTGCTCAGCATTTTTTCTCTAATAGAAATGCATCATTTTTTAATAACGTAGCTCTTTGTGCAATTAGGGAGACTGGTATTATACTGCAGTTTGTCTTTCAGACTGCAGTGTGACGATTTTACATGCTTCCCGGTAAACCTTACCCTGTACGGATTTTAATTCAGCAAAACTTTTCTGCTCAGGATGACTTGACTGAGGAATCACCTTGTGCACACAGATACGCTGTGCTCAAACGGCACTCACAGGTGGAGCTCATCCTGTGAGTCCTGGGCCGTAAGAAGACAGACCTAGGTTGCCCAGCCTGTGCTCTGCTTTTTCCACAAGGTAAAGTGGCCCTTTCCACATGGTAAGTCTTGCAAGTCCTAAATGCTGGGTAGTTCATCACAGCAGCATCAGCAAGCTACCATCACTCTCAAGGTTTTTGGGTTTCCTTTCCAAGTTTAAATCCAGGCTGCCTTGGATTTAAACGGGAACATGCAGCTGAACCCACAATGCTCCAAGGAGGTGAACAACTAAAATGAGTCCGGGCTGAATCTCCCCGTCAGAGCTTCCCAGAAGGCAAATGCCATCCCATAACCTCAGAGTTGTTACTGCTATCATAGCTCCAGTGTTCGTGCAGGAACACCTGACTGCCAGCTTGTTCCTGTGCCAGATATAGAAAGCCTCTCAGGCTTTCTTTGCCATTTAGAGTGTGCTAGCACCAGCCGGGAGACACTGCCAGATGCAGAAAGTTTTCAGGCAAACTAATGGTGTTGGATACCCTCCCGCTCTAATCTCAATTTAAATTAGTAACTAGAGGCAACACACTGGGAGCTTTTCTAGTCTACTTCCTCAAGAAGTAAATCAAATCTCAAATAAAATATTCAACATTTGGAGGCTGAGCACAGAATGCTGCAAGTCTGAGCACAGCCCTTAGTGCACACTGAGGAAGCACTTTTCCTAAGATGCTGGTAATGTTGGCAGCTCAGTTTGACACCACGTCCAGTTTTATTTGGTTTAGAATATGTGATCCTCTGGAGGTATGCAAAATGACCCAGGGTGCTGCCGAGTATTTCACCACTACCTCTCTTCATCCTTGTACTTCTTTTTCATCTATTGCTACTCACTGCCTAGGGCTAACTTCATATGCTTTACAGGCCACTATCTGATCCATCTTCTCCCACCCTGTTGTCCCCAGCCCATCCCACTACGCCCAAACTGCTGGTACTGTGACAGGTCCTAAATCAACACTTCATAAGCCAGCAGCTTTTATCAGAAGGAGACAGGAACCCCAGCACCAGCAGCAGTGCCAACCCCAGCCAACAAGGATGTTTTTAAGATGATAGGCTTGGCACCTTACAGCACCTTTAACAAAGCTGGCAGGGACAGCTGAAAAACTGCCAATAGATTTGCCCAGAAGAAGGAAATGGGATGTGGTAGGGTGTGGTGGTGAAAAGAATATTTCAGAGCATATTCACATTTTCTCACACATATTTCTCACCCCTTAACATTTGAGAAGGGAGGGACATCAATTTTGAGGGCATGTCCCATTCAAACAAGACAGTGCTAACAGACCAACGAGATCCATCAGCCTTCTAAAAGGGTTTAAATTGAAAGCAGGGAGATTCAGATTAGATATCAGGAAGAACTTCTTCACAGAGAGGGTGGGGAGGCACTGGAACAGGTTGCCCAGAGAAGCTGTGGATGCCCCATCCCTGGAAGTGTTCAAGGCCAGGCTGGATGAGGCTTGGAGCAACCTGGTCTGGTGGAAGGTGTCCCTGCCCATGGCAGGGGGGTTGGAACTGGATGGGCTTTAAGGTCCCTTCCAACCCAAACCGTTCTGTGATTGTGTGATAAACAACACCTCTTTTCCAGTCTGACCTGAGAGCTCAGTGTAAGACTTAGGGGCACAAGCCCTGTCTCAATACTCTAGTAAGCTCATAGCAAGGACAAAACGAACGGTGTAAAAAATGAAGGTTCAGACAAAGGATCTGGGTTTTGTGTCAAGATCTGCTGCTCACCAGCTGCACAGCTTCAGATACATATATGTAATGCTCCTTGCAAGTAAAGCCAGAAGAACAACAACCTACAAGATTAAAGCTTTACTAAACTTAAAAACCACATGCTCAGCTCCAGTAAAGACGAAGACCTAGAAGTCTAAAGACCCTCATACCGCAGCTACTTGCTGAAACTCAGTGATGCTCAGATAAAAATACATCGGTCTTAGAGGGACATATCTGTGTAACCATTAATTTCTGCTCCTGCTCTCTGTAAAACGTGGAGAAGAAATGCTTTCTCTCCTGGATACTATGAACTACAGTGTTTTAACATTTGTTAAGTACTTTGCAGTCCTCCTGCAGCAAGAAGTGCTGCTTTGGGTGCTATATTATTCTACCAGTCAAAATAGTTGGCTCTCACTGCCAGGGTAGTTAAATTTCTCTGGGGTAAGTGAAAGCAATCATGTAAATTACAATGAAAAACCAAACTAGAAACTTTTTTCAAATGGGAAAACAAATACAAGTTTGTGAAAAAGATCAAAACTGTCTTTGTAAAAAAAACCAAAAAGGAAACAACAAAAACCCCTCTTCACACTGTAACATTCCCCTGCATTCCCTGGTTGCAACTGGTAGATTTACTGAAATGTGTGGCAAAAGAGCTATGCTTCTGGTGTTATTGCCTGGACATGACAAAGTGAGTAGGGGCTGAACCACAAACCAGCACATTTTCATGTATCCTCCATACCAAGGCAACATATGAAGAAGTTCTCATCAAGAAGGCCATCCAAGTCCTTATAATTACATTTACCATCACAGGGAAACTGGAACCAAACCCAGAGATTGTTTTAGCTACAGAATTCATTTCTGTAAGTCCCACGAAGTCTGTAGAGCCCGGAATACCAAACACAGGCTTTGGGTTTATACACTCTCCCACCTTGTGTCTAGTCCTAAGGTCCTCTCTTTGATGGAGAAAAACCCTGGGAACAAGTTACAACGTGGTTCTCCCTGACATTGACTAAGCAGAACCTTGTTCTGCAAATTAAAGGAAAACTATATATTTTATGGCTTTGCATCTGGAAACTACTGCCTCATGCACCACTCGCCTTTTAGTCCAAGGACAATACCATGAATTGCAGGCATGGTTAGAGCACAGTTGTGTCTCTTCTGCAAAGTCCATCTGGTTTCTCTAGTAGCTGGGACTGTGTCCAAAGGACACAGCTATTTACACAATACCACCTTCTGCAGCTTCTGGGTAGGCACGGTCACACCGGAGAACTGTCTAGGAGCACCTGACTTCTTGCACATGGCCTCCAGTCAAGGAGATGCCTGCATTTCATAGCGGGCAACAACAGTGTCAGCTGACAGCACTGCGCCCCTATGCCTGACTTGCGCCTGTTGTGCATCACACAAACAAATAGGGACATTCAGAGGATTTCCCAAAACCCTGCAACACTGGTGACTGGGCCACATGACTGCATTTACATGTAAGGCTATTGAATGGGTTTTTAATTATTTCTTTCACACCCCTGGGGAAAAACTCCTTAGAAGTGTTCATCTGCATCCAGGAGTTGCCTGTGCAGTGGGAAGCCGGAGAGAGCACCTACACGGCGGTGACTAAGCTCTCGCCCTGCTGGAGAGGACTCGGCGTGCCAGCTCCAACTGCTGCCTTGCAGGGCACCCAACCATCAGCTTCTCCCGAGAGGAGCTGAGCAAGGAAAAAGATGACGCTGTGAGAGGGAAAACACCCAACAAAAGAGGATAAAATGGAGTAATTAGCTTCTTCCTATGCAATTGCCAGCAGACTGCCAAACCTCACTGCCGCACACAGTCAGACAAAAGCTTTTTTCAGCTGTAACACGTTACGCAGCCCCGGCCAACAATGGCAGCTATCTCCTAGTGCCTTGCAGGGACTTGCACACATGCGCTGCTCCATTTGCAGGCCAAGGGAAAACCAGCCTCAGCGCTTACCAGACGTACAGACACAAAATGCTTGTTGCAGTACTGCTGGCACTCAGCGTAAGGGTAGCCAGATTTATGTCTGTTGAAACAGAAGCCAGTGTTTCTTCATGCTGAGTCCTGCCACGGTAGAAATAAGGGGCAGTCTGTGTCCTGGAGGGCTTAATTCAGCGATAAAGATGACATTTTCTCCTTACCCTTTTCCATCGTTTCTGGATGCAGGCACTTGAATAAAAAGAAGCCAAAGTACTGCATGTCATACCTCACACGTTTCATTTCCTAGGAACTAAGCAGTGAGTGTTGCTTATTCAGCCTTAAAATGAAAGCACGTTATAGGAACAGGCTATCCGTTTTTGTGTTTATACTGCTCAGGAAAAGCGTTTAAAAGGATTCACCAGCAGCAAGACATTTTTCCTTGCAGGACTGCTGGAACATTAGGTTTCTATTCTGTCCATATGCATGTCGGTATTTTGCACAGACACTCATGGGAGTAATGGTTTTCAACTCTGTGCAGAAGTAGCAAGGGCAAATTAGCATAAAATTAACATGCCATGCTTCGGATTGTAATCCACATGAGGAGAATGGCAAACCCGCGCTCCCTCTCCAAACCCTGACTAGGTCCCCAAGCCTGACTCCATTTAAGAAGCGAGAGGGAGAAGCGAGGTTGTGACCAGAGCCAAGGGATGGGGCTCACCTCTAGGTCACGAGGGCTGATCCTGCCCCGATGGCATCAGGGAGAGGGAAAGCCCAACAGTTAGCTATGATCACATCAGCAGCCCGCGCGCACAGCTCAAACAGACCTGTGCCGCTCCTCAGCCAAGTGATGGGGAGGGACGAGGCAGGCGTCTCCCAAGGCAACATACATCTGAGAGCTTCGTCCCCTTGGGCATCTGCTACACCAAACCCACAGCTTCAACTCTGGCCACTCCCGCCAGTGTGTTATTGCCAGGGCTTCCACCTGTGTTACACGCAAACACCGCCTGGTAGTTAAGAAGGGCATTTTTTGGAGCAGCATTTTGCCAAGGTATCAGGCCAAATAGTAATGCATTGCCTCATGTACTCCTGCAGTTTGAACCACCAAAGCATTATCCTCTGCTGACTGTCCTGAAGAGGTAACGTGCAACGCGGAACAACTGCTGCATCGCGCCCTTACAGAGATGAACCGTTCCCAATATATGCAACGTCTGAATGCCTGAGACCAACGGGGATATAAGACATTATAGAAATAGAGGTTATTAATAACAAGGGGACGTTATGTAAAATTCAGTGACTCATTGTCAGCACGTACCTCAGAATACCAGTCCAGTTGTAAAATTTAGACACAATTACATGCTAGCTGAATATATTTGCCTTATTTTGTAATATACTGTATATTAAACTTCCCCTTTCATGTTTGCATAATAAATCTGAATGGAGCTTTCTAGTGCATTCACACTTGGATGATTGCTTTTGGTTATTTTATAGCACATGCTTTGTATAGGGGGAGGGAGTAAAATTAAGCTTTTATTACAAAACAGTATAACTAAATTAAACGTGAACATTTGCCTGCTGCAGAAAGGTGATAACATACTTCATGTTAACTCTCAGGTGGCAGTTTTTATCACTGATAAATATCTGATGATATTATTGTTATTCTTGTTATCAGTTGTTATTGTGGTTATCAGTCTGGGGGATGTTTTAGTACCAAAACACAGAAAAAAAAATATGGTTCCACAGTTCATTTTGCTGGAGGTACACATGCAGTGGTGAGGCAGCCAGCCACAAGTATTCCCCGTGACCTGCCCACAGAATTTGTTGAAGGAGATACCATGGATGAAACTATCTTGTTGGCATAAGACCAAAACAGAGTCCGAGCAGCACGTCAACTTCTCACCAGCTTTATGGAACATGAGTGGGTCTTAAGTTGTGGTGGAGGCTGTCAGGAGGGGTGAATTCCCACCTACTTATTTCTATTGCCAAAGTTTGCAAGCTTTGAGGTACAATTCTAGATACAGCTGACTCAGCTGCCAAAACGCCACGCACACAGTGAATGAAAGAAGCAAAATTTGGGTTTTTTCATCTTGCAAAACAAGGATGAAGAACCTACTCTTTGCTGAAGGTCAAACAAATCTTTCAAAGCTTTTTTGCACATATTAACACACCCTAAAATATACATCACTCGGGGGAAAGGCAAAAACAAAATATCAACCCCGAAACATTAAAGCAACTCCCTCCCACCTCCCCCAGACAAAAGCTGTCACTGTAAACTGCAGAATAAAGGTATCAGAAGTAAAACATTACTCTTGAAAACACAGAAGTCTTGTACAAACAAGAAAACTAAAGAAAGGTATATACAATGCTAATA
>NW_010249792.1:45305-46736 GCF_000690775.1 Eurypyga helias
AACCTTATATTAACATTTCCAAACATAAGGGACACGAGAGGCGATCTATAGAACCAGTAGAAGACCAAGAAATACAGAAAAACATAAACTGGTGTGGTAGAAGCGAAGGTCCATCCAGTTGAGGGACCTGTCTGGGCGTGATCTCTAACTGGTAACATGAAAAACAGGTTAAGAGGAGGACCAGGGTATTTCTTCTCACTTCTGGCAAACAGCTAGTTAGAGACTCTCTAAGAGAAAGCTTGCATAAACATCTCCTGTGTTTTATACTCCTTTGTCATATATCCTAGTCACCTTTTTTTCAGACTGAAAGTACCAGGGACGAGGAAAAGTAAGAAAAGTGTGAGGATTAAGTAACTAGGAAACTTTCAAGTTTAAAAAAATTGGCTTGTGGGCTGCTGGCAGAGAGGTCTGTACAGTCTCAGGCAGGATGGAGGTGAACAGGGGATAATTGCTCACTCTTAGAATGCAAGAAGCAGGGAGCATTAAAAAGAAATAGTACATACATGTTTTAGAAGCAAGGAAAGGCAGTATTTTAGGTACACAGGGGATAAAAGAAGATCAGGGAAAATGTGGGCCCTCTGTGGAAGGAAACAGGAGAGCTGGTTTCCCGGGATATGGAGAAGGCAGAGGTACTCAATGTTTTTTTTGCCTCAGTCTTCACTGTGAAGGGCACAAGCCGTACCCCCAGAGTCAAAGAAGGCAATGGCAGGGACTAGGAGAATGGAGAGCCACCCATGGTCTGGGAGAATCAGGTTTGGGAATATCTGAGGAACCAGAAGGTGCACAAGTCCATGGGACCTGATGGACTACATCTGAAGGGCCTGAAAGAACTGGTGGATGGGGTGTAAAACCTCTATCCATCATATTCAAGAAGTCATGGTGGTCTGGTGAAGTTCTCACTGATTGGAAAAGGGGAAACATTACCCCCATCTTTAGAAAGGGAAAAAAATAGGACCCGGGAAACTACAGGCCAGTCAGCCTCACCTCTGTGCCTGGCAAGATCATGGAGCAGATCCTCCTGGAAATCTTGCTGAGGCACATAGAGAATGAGGAGGTGATTTTTGACAGCCAGCATGGCTTCACCAATGGCAGATCATACCTGACGAATATGGTGGCTTCTACGATGGGGTCACAACCTTGGTGGATAGAGGATAGATAACTGATGGATTGTCCAGGATACCTGGACTTGTGCAAAGACATCAACACTGTTCCACATGACATCCTTGTCTCTCAACTGGAGAGACATGGATTTGATGGATGGACTGCTCGATGGATAAGGAACTGGCTGGATAGTCACACTCAGAGAGTGGTGGTCAACGGCTCAAAGTCTGAGTGGAGACCAGTAATGTGCGGCGTTCCTCAGGGGTTGGTGTTGGGACCAGTGTTGTTTAACATCTTCATGGACAATGGCATTGACTGCACCCTCAGCAA
>NW_010249793.1:0-9397 GCF_000690775.1 Eurypyga helias
TGGGATTGCCCCAACCCAACATTCTTGCCAGTATGTGCTGCACAAGTCCAAATATAGTTGCAAATCTGCATGCAAAATAATTGCTTCAGTTCACTAATTCACTAATATATTTTCCCTAGGATAGCTGAACATTTTAGGAATCAGTTCTGGAGACAAAGCATCAGCAGATCTTGAGTTGCACGTGAAGGACTTCACGCAGGAATAATAGGACGATACAGTTTTGAGGTGCTCTCTCAGGTTCACGCTGCAGCAAAAGAGGTGCAGAGTAAATCACTGAAATGAAGTCGCAGGTCAGCGCAGCCAGGTGGTGGTCAGCTTCGGGTACGAAAATAACTTAAATTGCACATTGCTTGCACACGAGCATCATGGCTAAGCTGGCATTTAAACTGGCCCTGCTGCTAAAGGAATAAAAAGTGGGCTGCTGCTGTGCTTAAGGGATTTCCAAGACGGTCCAGCGGAATTATACACAAATTGGGTCTGATGTTTTCTGCTGCAGATTGCTTGAGTTATCAGAAGTTAGTAGACTCACAGAGAATGCAGTGTTTCAGAGAAGAGTTGATGTGACTTTAGCACACGTAATACAGTTTTTAGAAGAGAGTGGGTGCATAAAAGAGGAGCTAGGTGCTGTGGAATGAGAGGGAAGTTTCCGAATGAGTAATTGTTTATAGATAGGAAATAAAAGAGACAAATAACTGAGCAGTTTTCGCAGTGAAGGGAGATTACCAATTACCTGTCTTGGGAAGCTGGTCGGTTCATTGTGCTCATGAAAGAGCTGGAAAAGGGAGACAGACAATAGTGACGTCCCAAAAGCTGCTGATGGTTTAGAGTTATTCCAGGTAAGCAAAAGTAGACACGACTACAAAAAGTTGCAGAAGAATTTGACAATATCAAATGCCTGAGCAATAAAATTGCTGCTGAAATTCCATGTCGATAAAAGTCAAGTGCAGACACAATGACAGGGTTTAAATTAGCCCACGAAAGAGGTCCTGGCGTCATTGCAGATGGTTCTTTGAAAATGTCTGCTCAGTGCTCAGCAGAGGTCAGAAAGGCAAGTGGAATGCTAAGAATTGCTGGGAAAGAGATGGAGAATAAAAGAGAAAATGTAAGTACACCACTGAATAAATCCATGGTGATCTTGAATAGAGTGCAATTCCAGTCACCCCATCTCAATGCAGCAGCAAAATAGAACTAGAAAAGATGCGGAAAGGGCGAGAAGGGTGACCGGAGTTATGAAGTAGGGAGTCTCAGCCGGTGAAGCTTGCTGAAGAAATGAATGAGCAGGATTAAGGCAGAGGTGTAAAATCAGGATCGCTATGGAGAGAATGAATAAGGAATTATTTTCCACAGCAGAGGACATAATGACGTGTTCAGGCAAGAAGTTTAAAGCAAACAGCAGGAAAAATCTTTCACAGGCTGTAATAAATTAGGAAATTCATCAAACCTGATTTTTTACATGCTGGAAATACAGGTTGTTTAAAAAAGTTGTAGTGCTGAGGTTCACGGTGCTGTCTCCACATGTTCCTCCAGCACTTAACCCTGATGAACTGAATTGCCCATGTCCCCTCTGTCCTCACCAGCTGAGTGAGATTTGGGTTCTGGTTTGGTTTAGCCTCTCACCAGTGGAACCTGCCAAGTTTTTTGGGCTGGGTTATAATCAGTTAAAGGATCATTGTGATATTCTAGGGTGGTCTCTCCTAGTTCCCTGAATGAATTAATGAATTAATTGACTTTGAATTACAGCACAGTATTTGGGAAAAAAAGAAGATCCAGCAGTAGCTTAAAACTTTACTGCACAGAGTAGAACATCCTAAAGGTTAATTACAATCGCCCTAATTGGGTCCTTCCCATTTCATGGAATCATAGAATGGTTTGGGTGGAAAGGGATGTTAAAGATCATCTAGTTCCACCCCCCCTGCCATGGGCAGGGACACCTTCCACTAGACCAGGTTGCTCCAAGCCTCATCCAGCCTGGCCTTGGACACTTCCAGGGATGGGGCATCCACAGCTTCTCTGGGCAACCTGTCCCAGTGCCTCCCCACCCTCTGTGGGAAGAATTCCTTCCTGATGTCCCATCTCCATCTCCCTCTTTCAGTTTAAACCTGTCACCCCTTGTCCTGTCGCTCCCTGCCCTTGGGAAAAGTCCCCCTCAGCTTTCTTGTAGCCTTCCCAGGCACTGGAAGGGGCTCTAAGATCTCCCCGGAGCCTTCCCTTCTCCAGGCTGACCCCCCCACCTGTCCCCATGGCAGAGGGGCTCCAGCCCTCGGAGCAGCAGCCATCTGATCATTTCAGCATGCAAAGGCTGCGGTAGCCCTTTTTGGCTGCAGCTTGGTAATGGGAGGTCAAATCTCATGGCTCAGGAATTTTGAGACAACGAGGACTAAAAAGTCTGCTAGAACAGGATCATCATCAAATTATATCTGCCTCAGTGGCAGGAAATCAATCCCGAGTGGGCCGATTTACACCTGTCGGAGCCAGCACATCATGAACTTCATCATCTCTCCTCGTGATGTTTCTATCTCAGCATCGACAGAGTCAGGGCGAGGAAAATATTTTCCCGTGTAAAATCAAAACGTTCAAGGTGGTGTTTGGCAGAGTGTCGGAGCCTGGGGTTCCTGCTGCTTCTGACAACAGCGCTGGTATCTTCTGCTAATGACCAAAAGTGCAATATAACGAGTTGTCTTGGGCTTCTGCTTTACTCCGCATGCAGTGTGTTAATAGACTGTTAGTAACTCCGAATGGGATAAATGATGTTTATGCCCTCTTGTGGTATGCTATTGAACAGAATGGATTTGCTAACTGACAAAATTAGGCCAATGATGGAAAAGTCCCAGGTAAAAATCTGTAACAAATACTGTTTTGCACAGTAGGAAGAAATCTAGCCCTCTAGCAGCATCCTCATGACTCAGTTGAGGGGGGGTGACGCCGACTTTACATGCATTTGCAGAGGCAAGTAAATGACTAATGCCCATGATGACAGAGTTTGTGCCATCTTTCTGGAGTGAAGATAATTTTTTAAATGCTTTTCTTTGCTAGGAAGGTTAGAAAGTAATTGAAAAACTGCTTTCTAAAAGCAGTTTTGTTGGCAGCTCTTTGTGTTAGTTGTTGCTGACTTGTTGTCATGCATAACTTCACGTTTTTTATCTTCTTTGCTCACACATCTGATGGGTAAATAATGTGATTCCCTTGGGACTAATCCGGTCCCAAAGATGAAAAACACTGTTTGGTGGTTTTACATGGAGAAATAAGGCTAGATTCCTGTGAAATAGGGCTTGTTATCCTGTCATGTTCAAATACAATCAATTAACTGGTTGACGTGGCACTGGGACAGGTTGCCCAGAGAAGCTGTGGATGCCCCATCCCTGGAAGTGTCCAAGGCCAGGCTGGATGAGGCTGGGAGCAACCTGGTCTAGTGGAAGGTGTCCCTGCCCATGGCAGGGGGGTTGGAACTAGATGGTCTTTAACATCCCTTCCAACCCAAACCATTCTGTGATTCTATGAGTCTGTGACATTTTCCTAACCTGCGCTGAGAATTTAGATGGAGGGTTGGGAAACCAGGGGCTCCCCAGGTAGGTTGATCATGGGTTTTGTATAAATCTTATTAGATTGTTCCTGACTGAAGACTGAATACAGAAAAATCTATCCTCCAGACAGGGAAATTACCTGAATAAATCAGACTAATGCTCTACAAAGTCCAGCAACTTATCTCTGACTGTGGTCAGTGCTTAGCTGTGCTGAGGCAGGATCGAGGAAACCCTGTTGTAGGAAATGTGAAAAAATTTGGCCCCAAATAATCACCTATTATTTAACTGTTACCTAATGTTGTGATGAAGCATTATTTCCATTATTTTCCATTTGCCATCTTTCTCTCTGCCCAGCCACCAGGTATGTCAAAGACTATATAAAGGGGAAGGGAATGATTTCCTTTGCACATCCGTGATGAGTACAACCACAGTAGTGGGTTGAAATGAAAGTAGTGGGCTTAATTGGGCTAGGCTTTAGGAGAAACTCTCTAACAGGATTGTAAATATTGGAATGGACTGTGAGGAAACTGGAGGATCTTGACCTCCAAGGATCTTTCAGGTACAGTTAAGTGTGTGCTGGGACTAAGGCAGTGATTGTTCATTGTATCATGAGGAAAGAAGTGGTACTCAATAATTTACTACAGGTCGGCCAGCTCTGGTTTTGTGTTTCTGTGTGGTGGTTTTCTTTTAGCGGTTTTATTTATTTAGTATGATGAGATAACACATGTTTATCTAGTAATCTTAACTGCTAACCCTTCGTTCTTACAGTTGATTTAATGTCAGGTCTGTCTGACAACAATGCAATTCTGTATACGTCCAGTACTTCAGTGCAACAATACTCTGACACCAATGAAAGTGTTTATCAGGTTATTATGGACTTTGGTGAACACACGTTGTGTCCCCAGTGAGATAAGGATTGTCTCCAAAATCTTCGTGCTTACCAGTTTCCTTAGAAAAGGAAAAATCAGTGGGCTAAATGCCATGGCAATTCATGTGAAAAAGAAAGTCCCTCTGTCAGAAACTTTTCATAAGTTTCAAATTCAGTTAGGGGATAACAGGCAGAAGTTAAAGTCTAATTTAAAATACCCACCCACATTCCTTCCTTTCTTGCAAAAGGATTATTGCTCCTGGTCCCACTTACTGGCAAATCTTTCAGAAACGAGCCATAATTTGCCTTAAAAATACCATTCTGGTCATGATGGAACTGGTATTTTTGAAGAATGCGTGTACAGTGACTGTGAAAAGAGCCCAAATACTCTTATTCCTCAATCCCATCAGTGAGGCTAAAATTTCACCCGGAAATTATTCATGGCATCAGGACATTTGAGGGGGGATAGCACATTTCAGAGCTGAGACACCTGCCAGGTGACGTTCAAGCAACTGGCCAGGTTTGATCAAAGTGTGTTCTGCTGCCTTCCACGTTCGTTTTCCGCTGTCGTTGATGGCACCACATCCCTGCCTGGCGTGGTTAATAAAGAGAAGGAATGTGCGGCCACAGCAAATTAAGGAAATGAGCCATTAAAACAGGAGGGGGCACTACCTCTTCTCACCAACCCCTGCTTTGGTGCCCACAATGTCTCCTAGCAAAAGAACACGAGAGCAAGGATAAAGGGCTTTCAGGGATGTGCTGCAAATGTGGTCCAAGCGCTGAGAGATGTCTGTGGCTCCTGCTGAGAGAAAACCTAATGTCATTCATCAACAGAGAAACCAGCAAACCACTAATGGCTTTCCATCGTGTTTTTTGACAGGTATTGACAGAGAGTGGTTTTGGTCCCATCACAACAGAAATCCGTGAGGCTCCGGAGTTTTATTACGCCGAAGATTACCATCAGCAGTACCTCAGTAAGAACCCCGGCGGATACTGTGGCCTCGGGGGAACAGGGCTTTCCTGCCCTATTGGGATCAAGAAATAGCCTTCGATTACTCCACCGCCTCCATGTTTATTTTTAGGAGCGTGAAAAAAGACCGATAACTCCAATAGGTGTTACAGTACACCCCCAGCATCAGTGCATAAAGATCTGGGAACCTGTTGGGGTGGCTTTCCGTAACCTGAGCATTCGCCAACATTAAAATCCAAAGTAGAGGCAGAAATTGCGCCTGTTGGCAAATGCAGCTTCTTGCTCTGTGCAGCTCACTAGGTTTCCCTGCAATCTTCCAATCCGGAGAGGAAGGAAATTTGGCTTAAACTGCTGTTAAAAGGATGAATTAGGAGGTGGTTGCCCCTACTAACTCCTTTGCATAGCTGATGCCTTTAGACGTGTTAATTCTCTTGAGTTAATGAATTTGCTGATGTTATGAGAGCTTTGACTTCTGGAGACAGGGCTGGGCTCATCTTAACTATCACAACCCTGTAATTTGATGCATTTGAGAATGGTGAATTTATAAGATCAGTAATTCTTTCACACTTCCACTTTTACAGCAGCGTGTAGTATCACCTATAGTGCCTATTTTCTGACACAATTTGAGTAAGAAAAAGTAAAAATTGTAATGTGATACTTCTATTGACAGTTCCAGAAATGTGTATAAACACAAAAAGAAATCGATTTTGTTTGCTGCACTACAATAAATTACCAAAAAAAAAAAAAAAAAGAAGAAAGTCGTCTACAATGTGTTCCATGTCTCTAAGTATATATCTGGGTAAATCTAAAAAAAGTATCAAGTATTATAAAAGGCTTCAGCCTGCTAATTAAACACCAGGGCTTTTAAATCTCTATTATCGTGCATGACAGTACAGAGGAGGAGAATTGGTATTGGCCGTACGGTAACATAATTATTCCTGTGATTAATTATTTGTACTTGAGTAGCTTGTGGAGCGCCCACCACGACCAGAGCTCGTTGTGTCAGGTGCTGTTCAGTCTCTGCCCCAGTGCGTGTACAGTCAAAATACCAGGACAGGCAGAAAGAGGCAAAATAAATTTTCATTTCACTGATGGGGTTCTCAGAGTAGAAACTGAAAGCTATGGCCAAAGCATGTTGGGGATGCTGGGGTTATCCTACGTGGATATGGGATCCTATGGGTTATATATATGCTATGGAGTATCCAAGGATAAACAGCTTCAGTAGGAGAGATGGGGATGGGTTTGTCCCACCCATGCAACTTGCTGCTTGCAGTATGTCCTAGAGCAGTGGCTGGTGGGGGCCTGAGCCTCTCATGTGTTTCCTGTTTTCGGAGGCTGTCTTAATCGCTAAGTTTGAAGAACGTGGTTCATTGTCTCTTGCAGATGTGCTTTCTTCTGGGGTAGCTTGTAGGAGCCCGCTTTGATGTGTCAATTCTGGGCAGCAGAGCACATAAAACCATTTTTTGAGGGCCAGACGGTGTGGGATCAGCGACACAAATCCACAGCATTTCCTTTTGGATAGCTGTTCATGGTGCTCCTCTCCATGTCTTGATGCTTCCTGCACACCAGCTCAGGTTTTAGGCTCAGAAAGGCCCAAAACAGCTCTCTGACCATCTCTTGTAACTACTCAGCAGACCAGATCTTGTTCCTAGCTTGGAGCAACTACAAATATGCATCAGAGAGTCAGTCTTTGAGCTTGTAAATCCACTGCTGAAGTCCTGCCTGCTTTATCCAAAGAAAGGCAGTAAGTCCATGCCAGAGAAATTAGCTCCCCTTGCTCCTCATCTGATGCTTAGTTCATTCCAGAGAGCTGCCTCAGGCATAATTGCCATGTTAGGCTCTTTCTGGAGATGCCCCAAAATGTGCCCACATCATGCTTGGGATTCCCAGTTGCTGTGGTAACTGATCTCCTGTCTTTAAGTTGTTGTGCCACTGGATAGTTCTAGTGCCCACTGTCAAGGAAACCAGAATCTTTGTCTAATTTCCTGGGCATGAGATGACATAAAAGAAGAAAGAAAAATACAGTCTTATTTTAAACCTGTGTATTTTTAACCTCTGCATAATTCGGACTTCAGTAGGTTAACTCCTGATTTGCTCCAAGGTACAAAGCAAAACATTTCATGTGCTGAATCATTCGGGTTCTCATAAAATGTTGCTTGGTTCCCTTCTGTCCTTTCCTCTCCTCTCTTCCTACTCCACGCTGTAGTTATTGCTTTGAAACAAGCTGGAGAGTCTTTGGAGAAAGCACCATTCTGTCCTTAATACAGCTGGGCTCAAGTCTGAACCTGAGGGGTTTTTCAGTCCTTTCCTGATGGAAATAATGTGTCGGTTTAGAAATCAGCATAGGGGGACCCACTGATGCTAAAATCGGCCCACGCCAAAATATTAAGCTGCCACAGAATTACTTAGGGTGTTAATGTAAGGTGGAGTTTTGGCCTCGACACCTTGCAGTTGCTGCTGAAGGTACAGACTAGCAGGGATATAATCAGTAAAGGTGAAATATTAATGATTCAGCCTCATTAATTAGTTTTTTTTAAGATGGATTTGGTGTTGTAAGCCACCCTTGCCCACAGGGAAGAAGGGAGTGGCTGCCTCAGCATCTTTGATACTGCACTTTTGATGTGGCACTGTTTGAAATTTACCCTACCACAGAGCTGCCTCTTTCTTCTGAGAAGATAGACATGGTCTAAATGGAGAAGAGAAGACTAATTCAGAGTTTGATAGGCTTCAGCACTTCTCAGAGTCGAAGATGAAAGCTGAGTAGGACCAGCATCCAAAGTCTTCGGAGAGAAGAACATGGTTCAGGAGCCAAAAAGGGCTACAGCACCCAACTCGTGAAGCCACTGTTACAATAGTCCAGGATGCAGACAGGAATTTCACTGCTGCCCTGTCCCTGTCACAGCTAAAGCAAGTCCCAAGACTCTTGGAAACCACTGAGCAACCCCTCATCCCCTAGGAACGGCAGCCTCCAGCTGTGATGTCAGCGGAACCGGATGGATTCTGTGATGTCACATCCTGGTTGTCCCCGAATGGATTCTGTGATGTCACATCCTGGTTGTCCCAGCAGAGAGGTGTGGTGCCTTTGGTGAGAACGTGGAATGGGGGAAGCATCACTGCTCTGAATGTTGTTAAAGAGTTTTGGTCCAAGACGGATGAAATTGCTGCTCCTTATCCTCTTCTGTCTGACTTCTCTGACCAGCAGCATCAACGCAGGTTTGTCATCTCGACTTTTGATGTTCAGCAGTGGCCAGCAGAGAGGAACTGCTGGTAGCCCTGCAGAATATAAACACAGCTGTAAATGAAATAGGCCTGGGCTTATTCCTTGTACTGCATGGCATATGCGTGCGGCTTGTAATGCAGCCTGATACGGAACTCACGCTCCATAAACAAGGAGTTTATCCAGCCTGCCTATGGGAAACGCTCTAAGCCCCCAAACTGCTTGGACTTTGCTTGGCAGAGTGCAAGTTTGGGGAGGCTACCCTGAGGCCTGGGGTTTTGGTAGAGCTCAAGTAGCATGGATAATTGTAGACCAGTGCTTTAGCTGATGTCCTGCCCCTCTAGTTTAGTAGCACAGGCAGCGGCACCGCTGTACGTGAGCAACGTGTCTCGTTTTGTACCCAGAATGTGGCCTCCGACCATCTTACGAGTCCTTTGTGGATACTGGCAAGAGGATCGCAGCGGGGAGATTTGCCACGGTGGGGGAGTTCCCATGGCATGTCAGCATCCAGAGCAATGGGAGACACATCTGCGGAGGCACCATGATCAGCGCGTTGTGGATTTTAACTGCGGCTCACTGCTTTGGAGAAGAGGTGTGAGTACTCAGGGGAGCAAGGACAGCCCAGGCACAATGGGTTCATAACCCCACTACTTGTGGGTGTATGAGTTATAGAGTGGTTTGGGTCAAAAGGGGCTTTAAAGATCATCTAGTTCCAACCCCCCTGCCGTGGGCAGGGACACCGTGCACTAGACCAGTTTGCTCAAAGCCACATCCAGCCTGGCCTTGAACACTTCCAGGGATGGGGCATCCACAGCTTCTCT
>NW_010249793.1:9434-31222 GCF_000690775.1 Eurypyga helias
TCTTCCTGATACCTAAATCTCCCCGCTTTCAATTTAAACCCGTTACCCCTTATCCTGTCACTACCTGCCCTTTTTAAAAGTCCCATTCCAGCATTCTTGTAGGCCCCCCTCAGGTATGATATGTATGTCTTTGACCTCAAAGTGCAGCGGATATGTGAATGAGCCAGAAAGAGAGCCCTGAAAACAGGAACTGTCTCCCTGGGGGAAAACAGGCCCCTTTTGATCAGAGGTAGTGTTACAACAGAAATGTGCAGGAATCTGCATAACCAGGAGGTGCAGAAGGGGTATATTTTGAAGGATGGTCTCAGCAGCCTTGTATTGATGCCTGCGATGCTGTTCTGATGGCCACAAGCATTTCTTGTGCATCTACCCGTGCTGCAGTACCTTGTAAAAGAGGTGTATTCCATTCCAGTTTATTCTAACCCCAAAATTATCTTTAGATTCATATGGCAAACACCTTTACTTCATGGGGAGTCTGATTTGAAAACAGCAGTTTCTGGATAAATCAACCCCCTGCAATGCCCAGGGGCAGACTCCAGCCCTCTGTGAGCCTCCTCCAAAATTCGGCACGTCCAAGAGCCGAGACTGCTTGGTGACAAATGACCTGTGGCACCATGGCCGGGAGCAGCTGGCTAGGGACAGCATGGTCCAGAGCAGCCAGCCTGGGGCACAGCAATCCCAAAGATCCAGCCCACTCCATCTGTTCGCTAGTGACTGAGCTATTTATAACTTGGTTGCTTTCATGTTCTACCTCTGCACCTCTCTCCCCTGAAAATTAGCATTTGCCTAGAAGTGAGGGTAGATTTCTGCGATATTTATAGCTAACCTGCCTCTGCAATTTGCTGAGCGCCACCCTACCCTGCTCAGGGGGAGGAGGCACTAACCTTTTTGACACAAAATCCTCCTGCTTTCTTATGTTTGCACTGCTTCTGTTTTGTTTATAAAGGCCATCAGATCTCACGGTTGTAGTGGGAGGAATTGACCTCAACCTCCCGCTGGAAGAACACAAGCCGCACAGCTTGATCCTCCACGAAAGCTTTGACAGCATGAGCATGGAAAATGATATCGCTCTGATCCTGCTCAGCTCTCCCATCAAGTTCAGCAGTAGGAAAATCCCCATCTGCTTGCCCTTCGTAGATGACATCAATGCGTGGCAACACTGCTGGGTTGCTGGGTGGGGACCCGGAAGAGCAGGTGAGATGCTGTTTCTGCTAATGGAGGCTGGGTTTTACCCCTTTAAAGTGGATGTTCTCTCCCAAGAGGGGTTGCCCACACTAATTTCCACTCCCTACCTCCCTGGTAAACACATCCAGACCCTCGCAGCCTCTGTGCATCCATCAGTTTTCTGCTCTGTGCAAGAAGCAGTCACCTACTGACCCCCAGAGCAAAGACCCTGGTACGCTGAGCGTGTATGTTCAAGCGGAAACCTTAGAGCCCACCTTTGCCTTTTTTGGCACCCAAAGTAAGACAAGTCCCACCCTGTTAGGCAAGTTAGCCTGGGTCTAAAGTGGTCTGGAATAAGGGAAGTGGAGGTGTAGGGTTGTCTTTGGCTTAATGCCTCGATGAACCAGATTGATTCAATGGTACTGGCTACTCCTTCACTCATTTAGAACAGCAGATTGCTATTGCTAATTGCTCTCGTTTAAGCCCTAATGAAAGTAGCTCCAGCACTGATTGTGACCCAAAATGTCTATCCTGAACAAATGTCAGTAAACGGCTAATGAGCCGTTTCATTATTGGAAGGAAGTAATCGGACAAGTGGGCAGGGTGGTGCCTTGGGGCTTTAACAGTCCTTGCTAGGATATAGTCAGTGATTGTTCTGTTTAACCCTTCCCATTCTGCTCCAGAGGGTTAATGTCTCCTCTCTGAACCTCTGCATTTTCCTTCTTAGGCTTAGTTTGCCTCATGTAACAGTAATACACAACACAACACTGTGTTAGAGTTATGAAACTCTCCCATTTCACCAAGGTAACGTGCTCTTAGAAACAGAAAAGCTGGGGGCTGCTGCAGAGTCACTCTGCAGCTTGGCAGGATTTCTCTTTAGCTAGTGCCTTTGCAAAATGCATGGCGTGGCTCCGGAGATCAATCTCATGCTGCTGTGTGGGCTCAGTTGACATTGCTTCTGCTCTCCAAATTGCACCCTGCGGGAGGTCAATGCACTCAGCGCTGGCACATACCCTTTCTGTCTAGGAGATGTTTCAGAAGAAAAACAGCAGGAGCTGAGTTTGGTGAGAGGGATGTGCGATGCTGATACGGGCCGTGGGAAGAAAGTATGAGGCGTTGTTCCTCAGTGGGGAAAAATGGGTAATTTCTCGTCCCTATCAGCATTTTGTAGGTGGACATCGCTCAACTGGCACCTCAGGCAGCACTAGCCTGACTGCCCCTCAACTGCAGTCCATTAGACCTCAAGTTGAGCCACCTCCTTGGAGATGCCTCCATTAAAACCTTCTAATCGGTGGGCATTTCATGGAGTGGCTCCATGTGATCTGGGAAAGGCACCTGACGACTTTCTGTCTTTCAGGTCTTACCTTTGAGTCCCACCTTCCCAAAGGCACTGGGACCATTTAGCTCAGTGAAATATGGAAAGCGTGAGTTTCTGAAAATCTGTAGCTCTCCTCACCAGCAGCAACATCCCCCAAAAGTCAATTTTATCCTCCAGACTCAGGTTCACTTTGGAAAGAAATGTGGGTGATATGGGTGGGTTTTCCATGTAGCCCTGCTGATTTTCAGTATTTTTGACACTTGCTGGTGCCACTTTGTGAAAGATACAGCTGGTTCTCTGGGTGAGGCACAGCCTGGAGGTAATCATCTCTTCTGGGGAAAGCTTGGTGGACTTTCCTCTGCAGCACTCTCACAAGACCCCATGAAGGGCTCCTCAAACTCAGATCCTCAGAAATGGGAGTGAGAAACCCAAGCAGTGCAGTGCAGCTTAGTCATCACTGAGACCAACAGGATAAGCCATCCCTTTGGGGGTCTTCCAGCTATACCAGAGTTCATCTACAAAAATAAGTGATTTTTTTAAAATTCCTTTTTAGCAAGCCTCCAGTCCCCAGGATTTCAGCTTTGCCTGTTAACACCTCCCCCTCTCTACCTACATACCCACCTCCCAGGCTGGCTTAAAGTCAAAAGCACAAAGTTATCTTTGCTAACATTTGGACATCCCCTGTAAGCCCCCCTGACCCCAAGACCATACGGTTGTGCCCTGAGACCCTCTGGCCCTGAGGTGCTTTACAAAGCAGTCCCAAGGGCTAGTCTCTGACTGTGTTTTCACCCTTAAAATCTACACTGTTCTACAGGGTTTGTTAATCATTCTCTTCTCGGTGGTTATCGGTTGCGGTGCCAGCATCCCACGTGCTGCAGAAAGTGCGGATGACGCTCATCAGCAGGGAGCAGTGCTTGGAACGGATCCCGCAGCTGGTGGACAATGTGGTGTGTGCTGAGCTGGAGAGAGGAGGAAGAGGCACCTGCCAGGTAAAGTGAACAGGCCCCCAGATGGCCATGCTGCCTGCGGGGGGCACAGAGACATTGGAGGAGAACCGACTTTGCTTGGGGAATGAACATTGATCCTTCCCATGGCTTCCTGGGGTTGCTATAGCTTCTCTGCGGAAGGCCAGGGCAGGATGCCCAGGGGCCAAGGACCTGCCTGCAAAGGCATGTTGACCTGGGCAGGGGGGTTGCAGGACTTCTGGGGTGGAAAGCAGTGCTAATGCTGGAAATGAAACACCTTGTTGGGTGGATGAGCCACTCCTCATGCTCTCCCCCCTGTCCTGATTCCCTCCCAGCAGCAAGAGAAACAGGAGCTCTGCAAGGGAAACCGTAAGCTGAAAGGAGGGTAAGGGAAAAGGGTGTTTCCCAACAAATTCCCTTGGATAGGAGACAGTTTTGGATGGCTCTGGTCACGGGATTTTTGTCTCACAGCAATTAAATTAAATTAAATTTTGTCTCACAGCAATTAAAAATGTCTGCTGTGGCCAAGCTGGGAAGTGGTGGGAGAGGTGGGAGGAGAGGGATCAGCAGAGCATGGGCTGTGTCCTCCCTCTGCCTGGTGTCCCTTGAGCCCTGGGCCAGGCAGTGCTGCTCGGTCACCAGGTTAAATACTGAAAGGAGACAGGGAAATCTATCTGGGAGTGCTAAAGCAAAAGAATTGGGAGGGAAATTTAATCCAGGAGACTTTATTTTGAATATTAAAACCTTTCTTAGGTGAGAGCATCCTTTGCTAACATGGCAGGTTGGTCTATGCATGCAGAACTAGTCACATCTTATGGCAATGAGTTAGTAATGTAGGATGGTGGATTTTCAAGCTAAATTATAAAGAGTTTGAGCAGTATTTGATATCAAGGACTGCTAAGGGGAGAGAGCTGGCACAATCACCCCAATGTGCGAAAATCTCACTCAGAATGTGTGCCCTCAGAACATACTCCATCTGCAGGGTCACTCTCCTGATGTCACACAAAGTCTGAAAGCCAAAGACACCTTTTTTTTTCATAGCATCCAACCTCCAACCGCTCCTCTGGGGGCCTGGTAAGGACTGGGCTTAGTGCGATCTCTGCTTCAGGGCTAAGGTCTCCATCCTCCACTGGGCAAGGGTTTTCTTAGACAAGTACGTGTGTTTGCAGGGAGAGATATGGGCAGAGACATGTATGCACAGCTCCATCCCATGGGATTCATTCACTGTGGGAAATCAAACAACACCCAGGACAGAGAGACGTCCCCTGCCCTTTAGACAGTGGGTACCGGGACCGTGGGCTGCAAATCCATTGTGATCTGGGCTTGTAGCTGGGCAACGGAGAGGAAGTTGGCTTCGCAAAATAATTTTGTGATTAGCCAAAGAGCATCTGTCTCTGCAACTATTCATCTAGTGACTTTCACCTCCATTAAATTCAATCAAAATCTGTAAAAAGAAGACTGACACAGGATAACATTAACATGATGAAAGAATGCACTTCCCAGCCCAACCTTAAGTTCTGCAGCTGAATTGTGCTGGTGAAACAGCAAGAGCACTGGTACCCAGCAAAATGAATCTCCTGTGTTCAGAAAGCTGATGAGGGTGCAGTCTTAATCTACAATAAAGTTAAAGTCATCTCAGAAATGACCTAGAAATGTGAGTTTCCAAGCAGTGGAGGTACATAACAATTGGATGTGTGTTAATGCTCATAACCCAGCAACTGCCCGCTTTTAGTGGAAGCTTGATCAGGCAGAAACGTCTTGCAAACCGAAATAAGAGCAAGACAAAACCATACCTTGAGCCAGTGGAGCTCTTTGGAAAGAAACAGGTGACGTGACTTCATCAGTAGTTGCTAATTTGCTGGAGGGGAAGCATTTTGATGATGGGTAGTTTTCTGGGAAGCACTGATTTAAGTAGGGTAGGGCACATTTTGCCCTTGCTAGGTTGGTTCACAAATTTGGGGGGGCGCCTACAAGGTGCTGGGAGGGGACTTTTTACAGGAGCCTGTAGTGATAGGACAAGGGGTAATGGGTACAAATTGAAAACAGGGAGGTTTAGATTAGGTATCAGGAAGAAATTCTTCACAGAGAGGGTGGTGAGGCCCTGGAACAGGTTGCCCAGAGAAGCTGTGGATGCCCCATCCCTGGGAGTGTCCAAGGCCAGGCTGGATGAGGCTTGGAGCAACCTGGTCTAGTGGAAGGTGTCCCTGCCCATGGCAGGGGGGTTGGAACTAGATGATCTTTAAGGTCCCTTCCAACCCAAACCGTTCCATGATTCTATGATTCTATGATCTGGTGGCTTGCCCATAGCAGGCTGCCTGGTAAAGAACTGGGAGGCCAGGTCCGAAATGCTGGCTCTGCATCATGGACCTCTGGACACCCAGTTCATTCATGCACACCGCAGACAGTGCAATCTATCAGGCTTCACTTGTCTGTAAAGATTATGGGGTTTATGTCAAATGAGAATGAGGCCAGATTTCAAAATACCTAAATCCTTTACAAAGTCGGAGCTGTCAAGGAGGTGGAGCAGCCCTGGGCACGGTTTTCGTCTGTGCCAACCAGCTGTCTTCCTGGATGATTTCCAGACACAGCTCAAGCTTTTGCATGGGTCAGGAGCCACCCACAATAGAATCATAGAATAGTTTGGGTGGGAAAGGACATTTAAGGGTCATCTAGTCCAATCCCCCTGCAATGAACAGGGACACCTTCAACTAGATCAGTTGCTCAGAGCTCCATCCAACCTGACCTTGAATGTTTCCAGGGATAGGGATAGGGCAGGATGACTTTGGGTCCTGGCACCCCAGTTGAGAGGCCAGGAAGGAGCAGCAGCACAGTCAAGGCAGAAACACTTGGTCAGGGAACAAGCCCTGGAGACGCTGAGCGTGCCGGTGTAGATGTGGTCACAGTAAACCTGGACGTGAAGTAGAGAAAAGCCTTATGTTAACCTTTTCTGAGCTTTGCTGAGAGTCAGGATACGTGTGTCCAAAGCCAGGCTACGTTGGGCAGGTTACATCTAGACCTAAGGTTGTAAATCCACATGACCCTGATCTGGATCCAAAGGATTACCATCCTAGGTCTGTGCCATTTGTATGCTCGATTTGCCCCATTGCAGCAAGCTGTTTTATATGAGCAACTAGATCCACACAGAAGTCTTCACCATGGTATCATGTAGAATTTTTATTACCTGCCTTAATCTCCCCATATGGCAACAGGGCATGAATAGCAGGGCTTAGACATTTCGCCAGTTGCCATCATACTGGTAGCAGACAAGACTAATTTGTGGATCACTGACCATATTCCTATAATAACTCAAGGAAATTGAATAGCAGAGCTCCCAAGTATTTGTACTTTAAAAAAATCCATTCCCTTAAAAAGGAAAATATGTTGTATACCAATTCCCCAGTGGCTCTGCAGACAAATCTGTAGATTGACTGTGAATTAACACTAACAGGATCTGTAATTGACTTATAGTTCTATTTAGTCATAAACATTAGCATTAATGGATGTTCATGGGGTACAAGTGTTAAAGAACAGACACTAGAGATGGCCTATGTGTTATTTTTTTGTGTGTGCTACATTTCTTCCATGACCCCTTGAACCACAATTGATGTCTAATTCCTTGCTTTCTTAAGCATCCTTTGTTGGGCTCTGATGCAACGCTAAGTTGAACAATAATTAGAGTATAAGGAACTCACAAAGCAAATGCCTCTTCAGTGTCTTGCCTATCCAGACAAAATTCAGTAAATGGCCCAATTATATTTCAGAGAGTTTCTGCAAAGGAGGTCTGTGGGGGTAGCTCTGCGATGTGGTGATTAGGACAGAGTGTGTTCAGCTGGAAGTCACAGTTCACGTACAGTTCAGGTCAGCAGCTGATGAAGGGGGGCCCAGTCCCTGGCCTGACTTTCAGGGGAAGGAGTCAATGTGTGACCACAAACAAGCAGTGGAATGGTTCCAGCTCGGTTCAACATGCCCTACACCGTCACCCAGTCTAGGGCTGATCTGAGTCGTGGGGTGAAGGTATCTACCCCCTTCCACCGAACGCAGCAGGAAGTGATCTTGGCCACTTCTGATAAATGTCTGAAATGATGCTAGGATGTATCTAGGGCTCTAGGTTTTAATTTATTTAGTTCTGTGTAAAAGACAGAGAAGATCCTCTTTCCTTCACCTATAATATGCCCTGCCCACATACACTGTCAGCAGTTTGGAAAGGGCAAATGCCCTTTACAGCATCGGGGATGCTCAGATCTCTCACCCCTCATAGCTATGGTGATAGCAGTAGTTGTTGTACAACCCCGGATGGGATTTATCCGGCCAGATATAAAAGTCTTTTCTATAGCCATCTGTACCTACTGAATCATGTTTCCATCAATAAGGAGGGGAAAAAAAAATCACTTCTGACATGTAACTCATTGAGAGTGTTTTAACCATCTGTTTTAAAATGTGATAAATCCCCATAGGAATGCTTGTTGCTCCCCATTAACTAAAAGCAAGTCCAAGGTGTCTAGCTCACAGGGAGACATATGGCTCCAAAGCAGGACAGTTGCCTACATCTAAGTCTCCAAGTGCTATTTTAGATATCCCAGGATATCCCTCTGGCATCCCACTGCCCACCTCTAAACCCATGCCCCAGTGTCAGGAATGTGACCTCAGTGGGAGCTTGACACTTGCCCTGGAGACAGCAAGGGTAGGTGATCAGCCTGGAGCTGAACCTCAGTTCTTCTGTGCCCGAGTGCTAAACCATAGAATCACAGAATCACAGAATGGTTTGGGTTGGAAGGGACCTTAAAGACCATCTAGTTCCAACCGCCCTGCCATGGGCAGGGACACCTTCCACTAGACCAGGTTGCTCCAAGCCTCATCCAGCCTGGCCTTGGACACTCCCAGGGATGGGGCATCCACAGCTTCTCTGGGCAACCTGTCCCAGTGCCTCACCACCCTCTCTGTGAAGAATTTCTTCCTGATATCTAATCTAAACCTCCCTGTTCAGAGGGAGGTTGTACCTCCCTCTAATTTGTGCCCGTTACCCCTTGTCCTGTCACTACAAGCCCTTGAAGTGACAAAAGCTCTTGCACCCTTCTGCAAGTTCTAGCATCCTTTTACTGGTGCTAACGTGGCTCCAAAACTGCAGTGGGAGACTTGTGAAATTGAGTTTGTTAAAGAAAAATTCTGCAAATGAAAATTGGGTCCATATAGGTAAATTTTAACAGATGCAAGGAAAAGGTCACAACCACGGGAACGCAGTCGATCCCCTCAGGCTGTTCAAAATATCTGAAAGGGGGTGGGTGGGTGGGTGACGGTCTGATTGCAGTCTATAGGGCTGGAGGGTACCTGTAGGAGGTCTGAGGTTTTAGGCCCCTGAGTCAAAGGGCTCCTGGGGGCCGGGAGTCAAAGCTAACCGCTTTTCAATTCAGAGTTATTACGAACCATACAAAATTACTTCACTATTGTACCTTGCCTTAATATTGAAGAGAGCAATCCACGCTGAATCCTTGCAGTGGATTCTCCATCACTGAACTGTTGCTAACATGATGAGGTGGGGTCTTTTCCCTAAGGGACAGATGGGTTTAAGCAGGAAGGTATCCTGGGAAGCCCCAGAACAAAGCAGTGGAAAGGTGTTTCTGCATTTGCAGTCTCTTAACTTTGCTTCTGAAGGGTGCTTTGATGTGCAGCTCATAAGAATTAGGAGAGTTTTCCTTTTCCCCATGGTTTTATAGGGCTTTCATCATTTGATCATTTTATGATATGGGCAGACAAGTGAACACATTCAGGCTGTGGTGGCTTAATTCTTACATCTGTCAAAAACATTCCTTCCTATTGCAAGGACCTGGGATGTTGATGATATCGCATGTCTCTTCGGGGTTGTAGCTTTTGGTCCCTCAAACCGAAGCCGTTTGGTTTGCAACAAGGGGGTCCAGCATTCCTCTGTGTACCTGGTGAGTGAAGCTGTGGGGTGCAGAACATCTCGGGATCCAGCTGAACACAAAACCCTACTTTGTGCTTGCCCTGGGAGTGGGGGAATGGGTGTGATGACTCAGAGGGGCCACTTCTCATGCAATTATGGTGAGTCAACACAGCTTTAAGGGAAAGTCATGACTCACAGGCAGATTTAAATTCTTTGAAGGAGTCGGCAAGCATGTGGCACAGAGTGATCCAGCTGATCTAACACGCTGAGACTTCCAAAACTCTTTTAATGAGATATCTTACCAAAGGCTCATGGAGAAACTGAACTGTCATGAAGTAGAGGGGCTTCAGTTTGAAAGGGAAGCAACATGGAGGAAGGATTTGATGGGAGAAAGGACTCCGAAGGGGAGTTGTGTTGGCATCTGTGCAAGGAATTGTGATGTTCAAGGAGGGCAAATGCTGAGACGGCCAAGTTGGCCCACGCCACAGCATTATTCAGCGTGGTCAAAATTAAAACGGACTGTGCAGAGGTGCAGCAGGATCTCATTATTCTGAGTGGCTGGAGGTTAAAGCAGCAGATGCAGTTCACTCTTGATAGAGGAGAAGTAATGAATATAGGGAGAAGCAACTCCAGCTGTAGCATGCACTAATAGGCTTTAAAGTAGCTATTACCATGTAAGAAGATCTTGGAGTAACTGTGGATAGACCTTCAGAAACATCAGAATGAGGCTCTGTGGAGGTTAAAAAGGCAATGAGAGCATTATGAATCATTAGGAAAGGAATAGGTAGCAAAGCAAATGCGTGTTATGCCAGGGCACTAATTTTGGGAGCCTATGCTGTGCGATTCTCATCCACCCCATAGTAGTAGTTTTAGAAAAGGAGAAGAGTAGAGTAGGAGGGATGAACAGGGGCACGGCATGGCTTCTGGCAGAAAGGGGAATAACAGAGCAGGACTCTGAGGCTTGTAAGAGAGATGGCTGATGGGGATGTGACACAGCCATGAGCAGCAAGGAGAGGCCAGTCAAGGGCTGTCCTCTTGTCACTACTGTGCAAAACACACGAAGGAGGGGGTGTCAGATGGCTGTATCAGGCAGCCGATGTAAAACAAAGAGAAGGAAATGTTTTTTCATCCAACAGATAATTAAACTATGGAAGTCACTGACCAGGATGTTGTGGGTATTTATCCTAAGGGATAAATGGATTCAAAAAGCAATTAGATAACTTCCTGGATGAAGATCTCTCAAAGGCTATTAACCACTGTGATGTAAATACAACTCTGTAAATACTCCCCCTGTTTCTCATTCTCCTTCCCTGGGCACTCGCTGCAGAGGACTGTCAGAGACAGGAGTCTGGGCCACATGGGTCTTCGGCCGGATGCCTTATAGCTGCCTTTAAGTCCCTGCCAACACAGTTACTAATGGACCCTGCTGATACCTGTGTGGATGGAGATAGGGCAGCATTGTTCTCCCTTTTTCCAGCAAGAGGATGAAGGGACAGAGTACCTGAAGGCTCTCACCTGAGATGTCAAAGGGATCCCATGAAAGGAGTCCAGGTGCCCTCTGTTGCCTGGTTAATTTTCGATATTGGCATGCTAAAAATGCCCCTAGCCTCCTTCTTTCCATCCAATCTCTAAAGACAGCTTGTTCACAGCGAAATAACTGAAGAAATCATCTGTTTGCAAAAGCCTTTATTTCCTGCAGCCAGGGCAGCTCTAATGGCAAGTGTTGTTATTCACATGCTGATTCTCTCCAATTTACTCAGAGCTTGCCCACACGAAAATGAAACCAGCAATGACTTGCAAGGATTGTGTATCCACCTAATGAGTATCAGATGGGTTGTTCTCCCTCCCCCAGAGCTTCTCCCACCTAAGAAGATTTATGTGGCTGAACGTGTTTGTTCTGATCAATTACCATGTTGCAGACACGAATACAAATACAAAAGGAAGAAGATTACACTCTTGATCCAAAGCCCGCTAAAGTCAGCAGAAAGGCTCCTGATGTTCACAAAAAGGCTTTGGCCGCAGTGAAAGGGATGAAACTTTTGATCAGCTCCAGTGCACAAAGCGCCTTGTTAGTTGGTGACAGTTTTTATACGAGCCAGAACTATTTATCACCGAATATATCGTTGCTTTCACCTCTCCTAATGGAAGCATTAACATGCAGTTGTGGAAGGCATGAATCCAGCACCAGATCTGATTGGATGTGGTTGCTTTTCACTCATCGTCTAGTTGATAAGAAACATGCAGCAGAAGCTGAGATGCTATTTTTAGGTTTTTTGCTGTCCAGAAACTTGGCACACAGATGGAAGAGCAGGAGCAGGTATCTGGTTTGTGTTGCTGACCACAAGTCTTTCACCACCAGGATACAGGAGGCTGGAAGCAGCATTTAATAAGTTCTTCGATCTTCAGAGTCGTTAACCTGAGAATTCATTAAATTAGTGCTACTGGAAACATCACAGGGCTAATTGTACCAGTGCACAAAACTCGCTCCTCCCACACCCTCTCCTACACAAGGATGGAAAAGCTTGGGACAACGTTTTTCAGAGCTTAAGGTGGATACGAGGATATTCAGAATTGCCCAAGAACAGAGTTTATTTTCTCTATCTTTAGCCCAATAAAAAACAGCCTTCTGATTCATCTGGGCTATTGCTATAATTACGTGAGCGAGATTATCAGACGGAGAGGATGATTTAGCCCACATTGTGATAAAATCATCGTGTTAAATAGCTGAAGTTAAGACAAATGGCATGTTAGATGTTGCACCCATGAAGCAGACCAGCTCAGCCCGTGTGGAAAGGGACCTGAAGCAGGATTTGGGTCTCGGGGCTTGTGGATTAGCGAAACAGATTTGCAGCTGCTGCCTGGGTTTTCACAGCATTGCCTCACTGTCTCTCTGCCCACGTTTTAAGTCGCTTTCTGCAGCTGACAGTCCCCCAAGCCTTGCAGACAGCTCTCCCTTTCCTCGCCGGCTGGGCACAGAACAAAATGAACATGATTAAAGAGGCAAACAGGGAAAAGCAGATCTGATTTGAAAGGAAGACCGCGTGATGTATAGTTTAAATAGGGATCCCTGGCTCTGCCATTGCCTGGTGCAAATCGCATCCCTGTTCTGCTGTGGTTTTCTCAGCTATGAAATACGATAAGACTTCTCCCTCCAAGGACAGTCACAAGGTATCAGGAATTAGCTGGTATTTAAGCGCCCTGGGAGAAAGGTCCTTTGCAAGTGTGAACAGCCTCCAAATTGGATGCTCTGAAACCAATCTGCCCCGATGCTGTGCAGGGGCTCTGCCAGTGCTAAACGTCTCCTGTGCTGGGAAAAGCCGGCACGATGCATCCCGACATAGCACCATCAGCCCTTGCTGCGTCACTGGCCTGCGAGCGGCTCCCACTCTCTTGACTTCATTTATTATCTTTGAGTAGGAGGCTCGAAGCGCCTTCCTTTTCGCTACCAGGATAATACGTTTGGCCTGTTCCTGCCCTGAGGGAATTAGCAGTAAAGTTCCCAGTAATTTAATTGTGCGTACAGCCTAGATGTTCATTCATTCATTCAAACAGGATGCCATGGCCAAAGACACCAATAACACATGGATCCAAGGTCACTGCAAGGTCACTGGTGTGATTCACGCACATTCTGGGCTGAAACAGGTTCGGAAACGTCTTTAGATCATGAGTCTGAAGAGGGCCCAGCAGCACTGGCTGAGATGCAGACACGTAGTAACACCATTTCACTGCGAACAGTATTGAATTTACGGTTGGACTTGATCCTAAAGGTCTTTTCCAATCTCAATGATTCTATGATTTATTCTGTGATTCTATGATTCTGTGAATGCTGAGCAGTGTTTGCTCTGTTTTTATCTTATTTTTCCCTCCTGTATGCTTGTTGAACCCTAAAAGAAATAAAAAAGATAAACATATTATGGACCTGGACCTTCCATCTGATGAAGTGAGTAGGAATTCTGCCATAAACTTTAGCAGGTGCTGATGAGTTACACAGGGGACTGCAGCTACTTCCTTACTCATTAATTAATTAATGTGTTAGCTCCGGGTAGCTGCTGGCGGAAGGGGGTTCATACATTACTGACAAAGACATTTCTCAAAAAGTAGTGTGCAAAGAGGGAAGGACAGCATTTCCCAGGAAAGCTGGCTGTCTCAGGAAATGGGTTTGTATCGAATTTCTTATTTGCCACGTTGGAGATGGGGTAGAAAACAGATCCAAGCCCACTGTGGAAGGAAACTGTCTTATTTAGAACAGGGGCCGCACAGCGTTTCAGATGTACATACGAGTCAGAGAAATGCTCTGCCTGGCTGGGTGGATTTTGTGCTGGCTTCTCCCTCGGGTCGTGTTCGGAGATTGCACACAGAGGTCACACGGGCAACTGGGTGTGCTCTCCGTGTTCAAGCTACTGGACATTCCCCTTTGCTTTGCGTCGTGGCTGCAATGTGCGTTTGAAGGCTTGCATGCACTGTGTGCGTGTCCTTGCAGTAGCAGGCAGTTTTCAGTGAAATTAGTGTGGTTTCAAGAAGGATTTGTCAGGATTAGTGTTCATTTTTGTCCAAGTTCTGCATGCTAGTCCCCAAAATTAACAGTGGCAGGTACCCAGCACCTACATGCTCTGGTTTTGCAGAGAAGTCAAAGACTGAATGAGCAGTCACAGCAAATGTCCCTTTTCACTCCTGGATGCTGCTTCTTGGTGACAGGATTCAAGTATCCTTCTGGGGCCACGGGAGCATGTGGAAAAGGCTGAAAAGGACAGGGCATTGCACTGAGCCAGAGCTTGTGACTGGTCTCCTCCTCTTATCTTCCGTATCCATTTAATTCTTCAGGGACCTCAGGGCTGAGCTATGAAATTAGAGTCCAAAATTTTCTTCTTCCCCTAAATCCTCACAAACTCAGGATACAGTTTGATTTTCCCAATCAGGCCGTGGGATGCAGCTGCCATGAGCGACCTGAGGTTTCATCCTGCTATAACATCCTCCTTATGCCGTAGGTGGACAGCGGGGGACCCCTGGTTTGCAGCCACTGGAACACCATGAAGTGGTTTCAAGTCGGCATCGTCAGCTGGGGAGAAGATTGTGTGGAAAAGCCAAACCATGAGATCTTAATGTCTGTTTACAGCTACCGTGACTGGATCAAGACTAAGACAGCCATAAGTGGAAAACCTTTCTTCATGGAAGGCTTAGATAATGGTGCAGATATCGAGGTGATTCCTTCCAGGGCTGAGACACAGCTGGTGTTTCTTGAGTATTCTCTCCTTTTATTCATCTCTTTAATAGCATTTATATTAGTCTAGAGAAGTTTTTTTAAAAAAATAATAAAAGAACTACCATTTTGTTCTTTTGCTGATGACCCGTATAGTCATGTCTCAAGTCAACCTGCTTCATCTCACTGATGTGGACACAGGCACCAAAATGAGACGCTGCAATGAGACAGGGCAATGGAGAGGCCAGAGAGGAAACGAGAGAGCCAGGACACAGGCAAGGGAAGCCATAATCCTCTGAAAAACACACATTTTCCCCACGGGTGGGTCACATCAGGCCCAGTTACTTGCTAAGTTCACATGCAAAGTCAAGATGCAGCATCTGAAGGAGATGTTCCCCTTGGAAAGCTGAAACTCTAAGAAAGGTTTTAACTTATTCACTTGGATCTTATCTTTGCTGTTGGTAGGATAGCTCTGGATTGATGTATTTTACAGCTCACCTCATGCATCTTCTAACTTGCAGCTGACCCAAGCTAAGTGCATCTTCAGAGATCACAGCAGCTGCTCAGGTGATATGTCAAGCTTCTGGGATATGACTACATGTCAAATTCAGTGTCTTCTTGAGCTACAAAAAGGACAATAAATCCTTTGGGCAGTGTTGGGAAGTGTAGTATCATTTAATTAGCGTTATATATTTTGGATTGCAAATGCTGGGTTTTGGTTGTTAAAAGCAATAGAGAAAAATCTGTCTGGCTGAAGAGGACTGTTCCTGAGCTATCCATAAAATGCTGTCTACAGAAGTCCCTCAGCTTTGTAATTAGCCAAAATTAATCCCTTGCAAGTAAATGATAAATCAAAAGCAAAAAGCATATTTTTTCTCTGTTAGAGGCCTTTTACATGCATTGCTGAGTGTTCCTCATCCCAGCCTGAGCTGGGACTGAGCTGGCCCTTCCTGCAACGCATGGTCCTTCATTGGTTCTCCAGCAACAAAATGCATTGCAAAATGCATCCCGGTCTTCACAAGAGGCTGCTTTTCTTGGAAGTGGTGGGGAGGGAGACGAGCAGCAAGGTCTTCTTCACGTCCCACCTTTGCAACCGCATAAAAGCACCTGTAATTTGCAACACTGATAAAACTCAGTGAATGTGCAATGGGACAGAACCTCACAAATTGGTTTTAATTACCTTGATATTTTCTGGCTAGCTGGTGGAGAAGCCTTGTAAATGAGAATTAATTCATCTACCTTAAGCTAATGCAAACCCATCTTGGCATAAAAGTCAGACTTTATTTTCTGTGTTATCTGAGCAGAAAATAATGCTTAATTATTATTAGTTCTGAGTAACGCTTATGAAAATTGCTCCACATTAATTTCACATGGCTGACTGGCTAATGGATGCATAAGGGTCTTGTAACCCTTTGCGAAAAGACTAATAAAAGCTAAAAACAAGGGGAATATATTACTTCAGCAGCTATTAGTAGTAGACAGTGTCTGCCGGCATTAATACCTATATTTATTTTCCTTTCTATTAATAATATATCAACAGATTCTAGAAACTGGCAGGGGATGGACATCAGGAAATATTTCCTAATGCTGCAATCTATTCAGCTACAGAATTGTTTCCACCAAAGGAAGTGAGAGATGTCCTCCTGACTGAATTATTTTAATGTAGGGATTGTATAAAGCACTCTGCAGCACATGGCATGAAAACAAAGCCTGCACTTACAGGGAACAACAAAAGGACCCAGTGGGTCTTTTCCATCAGCAGCATTTGCAAACTGATAATGCTCTGTGTTAAACGAAGGCGATGCTACTTGGTGGTTACAGCAGGATACTGCTGCTATGGGTTTTGATCTGTCCTGCTTCTCCTTTACTCAGTGGATTTGGGGAAAGAAAGTTTGCGCTTCATGCCTCAGTTTCCTTACTTGTAAATTGAGATAGTGAAAGTGGTTCACTTTGCTATCGGGAAGCATCAGTTCTGCAAATTAAGACCAGCTATGTAGCTGCAAAGTAATAAACAGGAAAGAGACATTTTCCTCCTTATTAAAACGTCAAAATATTCATTAAAATGAATTTGTCTTTGCTACAACATACACCATTCAATATTTAGGGTGAGAAAAGAAATGTTTGTTTCATGTTTCTGTGCTGTAAGTGGGTCTGATGCAAACATGTTGATGCTGTATGTTGTTTCAAAGGTATTTGTGTTTTGAGAGGGCAGGTCACTTTTGAGAATGGATTTGATGGGAACGCGTTGGAGTCACACAAAATCAAAATGCAGTATATCGGGTTTGTAATTAGCATTTCAATGTGGCCCATTCATTTGTTTCAAGCTTTACAACATCGGTGTACTATGTTTGTTATGTTACTGTATTCTGTATTTGTGGGTTTAGAGCATGGAAGTGAAAAGTTTGCAAACTGAACTTCCTCACCTTTTATAGGCTATAGTTTGGGAAGTTCACTCTCTTGTCTTAATTTGCAGGTCATTTGTTATTCCCCTTCCCTCTTTCCAGACATCTCTTCCACATGTCCACTGAGCCCAATGGAGAGCAACAGGCAGTCTGGGTAAAAGAAATAACGTTTCTTGAGATATCCTTTGCTCACGGGGCAAAGCTGGCCAACGTAAAACGGGAGGCTGCTGCATGGAGCGTGGTGATGCAAAGCAGTGCACCAGAATATGGATTTTGTTCTCAGCACTACACCGTTAGCAGCAAATACCAGAAGAGAAGCAGGCTATGGAAATGTTTAGTGACCTGGGGAAACATCCTTAAGAAGATTCAGGGGACAAAAATATGAGGATATGGATACTCAAGGAGAGAGAGAAGAGGTAGTCAGGCCTTGCTTGCACGTTTTGCTAAGGAGATAAGAACAAGATTACCCTGTGAGCAGTGAAGGCAGCAATTTAAAAGCCAATATACCAAAATAATTTTGGTGTAGTTCTGCAGAAAATAAGGGCTTTGTATATATATGTGTGTGTTTCTCTGCCTGTGATCCTAGACCACTCTTGCCCAGCTTGTCCTCAGTGGATGTGACGTGGGTGATCTATGGACAAAACAGTTGCCAGTGCAATCCTTTTAGAGGCACTGAGATTTCCCATTTTCTCCTTTTCTAGCCCATACTTCTTCGCAGGAGAAAGACACAATGAAAAACATGGGCTTGTCTCCTGCTCCCTTCAGCATCCCAGGTACCTCTGTCCCTCTGAGGAGAAGGCAGATGGCACACATAGCTGTGACTGCAACCCTTGGCATCCATTCCTGGGTTCATACGCATCACATGAAGTGTTCTGAGTGTATGTGTCGCTAACTCCAGTGCAAGCAGAATGTCAGGGGGCTTCTTTCTCTCCCCCGTTCTTGTGCACTGTCAGGCAATGAGTGAAAAAGCACTTGTGAATATGGTTAAAAATCGTTGCTCAGGTCTTTGCTTGTGTCTTTTTTTGACGGTGAAGTAGATTAGAGCTGGAGACCGAAGGCTGCCGTGGAACTGCACCCATTCCCACATTTCCCAATGACTTCCCAAGTGGCTTTCTGGACAAGCCATTTTTCAGGCTAAAGACTCAGTTTACCCTTCTGTCAGCATGACAATAATTATAAGCCAGGTCTCTAGTGATACACCGGTTGTAATAGTGATTAATCATTAGTGTTAAGTGAAGATAGCTCTGGGACAGAAAACACTGCTGACAGTATTGAACTACTTGGTTTGTTCAACAACTGCTGAACACCTCTAGTCTTAGGCTGAAGAGATGCTTTAAGTAGGTAAATTATGGTCTGGAGGAGAGCCTGGCTTTGGGATGACTACAGGATGGAAGTCAGCAGCCCTTGACATGCCTAACCAAGCCAATGACATCCCCAACCAAGCCACTGACATCCCTAAATGTACCCCAGAAATACAACCATGCCTTTCCCTGCAATATGGGAACACTCAAGTGTGATGGATCTGCACGGAGCAGTGCCCACCCTTTGCATAGCCGTTGCGCTTGCTGAACTTGAAGAAACACCTCTTCTACTCGAAGGATTTTACTCAGTTGCCATTTTTACTCTTTGAGCATTTAATTGCCAGGGAAATCCCCCTAGTTTCGGCTTATCTGGCAGTCCCGTGCCAGCCCAAATTGATGACCATGAGTAGCTTTTCTAAGTCATGCTTGAACTGCCTGTGTACTTCAAGAGCAACAGCCTGACCACCTCTGGGCAGACCATACTTCTGTGCTGTTCTAATGTTGATTTGCCCCATTCCCGGTGGTTACTAGGGCTTGTAAAATGAACCAGTTGGCAGCGACTGAGCTTACAGCATCCCACAGCATCACTAAACACCCTCTGAGAGGTTATTTCTGAGTACCTGTGTTCAAAGTGTCTGCCTCCCGTGTCCTCTTCTACGAGGTGTCTTGTGCTGGCTAACACTTTCTGTATTCACAGCTGGTTGTTTTCTCCGTGTCTCATCATGACTCGCTGCTTCAAGTGCTCTTTAATATGCAATTCACTTTGTTCCCTCAGCCCGGACCACTAAATGATTTAGCATGTGGCTCCAGAGGAGAGCACTGCGTGTGTGGCTCCTTGGCTGGGAAGTGTGGGCTTCAAGACACTGCTGGAAAGCTAAAATCCCTCTTCCTCAAGGCTTTTGGATTTGTATGTCTTAACACTAACTCTGCAGACATTAATCAGAATGTAAGCAACTCCAGAGCTAACCCATTTGCCTCCAAATTAGAGGAATGGAGGGGAAAGGATGATTAGGATGGCTTAGGCACTGAATGCAGAACCAGAAGCATAAATTGACCTCTGCACCAACCCTGTGAGATCCTAGAGGCGTTCTGCTTATGAAGAGGCGTAACTCTTGAAAATTGAGGCAATCAGTTGTGAGCCATCTGAAATTCCTTTGGAGAGCTGTTGGGAGAAGAAAGCTTTGTTCTTTGTCCTCTTTCCTTTGATCACAACCGGAGATAATTAGCATGGGCTTGTGCCTTGGACATATATTTTCTCGCCACCAATGTGAGAAGCATTGCGTCAGTCTGAAATGCATAAGAATTTGGGCAAAAGATAGGGAAGTGAACATTTCCACCAAAAAGGGTCATCTCAAGCAAAAATGTTGGGGGCAACGTTGGTCTGGACAGAATCATGGGAAAGGGCCAATGGAACAATAGGAAGTGATCTGTCAACTATGAGTTTAGAAACAACAGTGTGCTGGAGCAGTGGACTACATATGCCTTTATTTCAGGCTGCGCTAATAATTAGTCCTGTTTTGCAATTTTGGCCACAGACTCGAGGTAAAAGTGATGCTATACACAGCAGAGGGCTTTGTTCAGATGGGAGGGAACCCCGGAGTGATGCGGCATCTCAGGGGCACGGGGGAGGTGTTGAGAAACCTCCAGCCGTCTGAGTGTCACTGCCTGAGCCACGCTCCCAGCGAGCGCCGAGGAGGTGGAGTGGGAAGCTGGAGCTGGATGCGTAGAGGAGCATGAAGAATCACAAAGTGTTTATTCAAGGTGGGCCCAGTTGCTGGGTGCCTTGTGACAAGAGAGTCGTTTTGCGGATGGGTGAGCGGCTGTCGCTCCATTTGCACGACTGGTAATATCAGCGTGAAGCCATTCGTGCGGAAGGGACCCTCCCGGCAAATGCGTGTTGTCACATCTAGGGTGCCTGGGGTATGGGTTCAGGGTACGCTGCTGCTTGTAAATGCCGCCGATGCCCTGCGTTTGAACCTGTTTCCTGAAAGAACCTGGGACACCACGTCCTTCAGGGGAATATAATTCCCTCCAAAGTCCTCCGCGTGCTGCCAGATCTCAGGGTACAAGCTCTTACTGTTCTTTGTTGGTTCTTAATCCAGTATCAGGAGGAGACAGATCTTGGTCAGGACCTTCCTACACCGCATTGTGGGTCTGTCTGGGATACAGTTAGCATTCTTTGTACCAGCCCTTATGGTGCTACGGCTTAGATTTATGACTACATCAGTGTCAATAACACACCAGTGCTTTAATTATTGCTGAGCAGTGCTTACACAGGGTCAAGACCTTTTCTGCAGCTCACCCCACCCCACCAACGAGTAGGCTGGGAGTGCACAAGAAGTTGTGAGAGGACACAGGCAGGACAGCCTGCCCTAGCTGACCAAAGGGATATTCCATACCATATGACAGTAAGATCAGCAGTAAAATCTTAGGGAAAGGAAGACAGGGGGATGGATGCTTGCAGTTATTCACATTCCCAAGTATTGTTAAGCATGGTGGAGCCCTGCTTTCCTGGAAGTGGCTGAACAGCTGCCCAATGATGGGAAGTAGTGAATGAATTCCTTATTCTGCTTTGCGTGTGCACACAGCTTTGCTTCACATTAAACTGTCTTTATCTCAACCTGTGAGTTTTCGGCTTTACATCAAATCTGCACTTGAATTTTGCTGGTGTTATTAAAGTACCCAAAACTCATGCACCTTCAAGGACACATTTGAAACTGCTTTTGCAGTCCTTGCTCCAGGTGACTCTCTGATATTTCCCCTGCAACCAGCATACAGATGTTGTGGCCTCATACTCCTGGTAACCTAAATGGCACTGACATCCCTTCTCCAGCCCCCCAGACCAACGGGCAAGGTCCTGCCTGATCCATACAACTGAACTCAGTCTCCAAATTGGGGTGGCTGATCCAAACTGCCTCCTGGCAATGTTCCCTGCCCTGTGCTAAGCTGGGAGGTGTTTGGGTTGTTGCTTGTTAGCTTGAGCCAGGGCAGTTGATGAACCATGAAGGTGAGCAAGTTCCTGTACCCACTCAACCCTGTTTGATTTACCAGGACAGAGCTGTAGCTTGTGCATCATTCTCTCCTCCTTACCCTACTTCTTCCCCAGCTCTTCTGCCAAAGATTCCTGCTCTGCAGCTATCCCAAACATCCTCTTACCAGCATGGCAGTTAAACCACGACACTCGCTCAAGTCATGAAGCTGTTATTCAAATCCTCAAATGGGCTTAAAAGGTACGGTTTGGTGTTCTGTTTTTCCCCTGGTGTTTAGAGGCACACTGAGTCACTGTTGAAAAAGGCTGTGACCGACCTGCTGCCTGCCGTTACGGGAAGGGATTGCATCACAAACTTTTCAATACCACCTACGTTCCTGCTCGGCTGCCAGCATTTCAAAGCAATCACTGCACAATTACCGTCTAACTATACAACAAAGAAAAGGGAATGGTACCATCCCACTGTGATCTCGCGGAGAACCACAGAACTGCGCTTTAATAAAGGTAAATCAGTTTCTGCTTTGCTGCATAATGAGCGTCTGATGATTTCAGC
>NW_010249793.1:31253-32658 GCF_000690775.1 Eurypyga helias
CCAATTAGAAGAGAGTGGAAAAGGGGCATCCGATCTTGGGGTCATGTTGGAAAGCCTGAGAATTATTCGTATTATGCTTTGAGGTTAAAGTAATGCTTTTACATTTAAAAAAAGAACACCCTGAATTAGCCAGGCAAAATGATGCAAAGCAGGATCCAAGCATTCCTATCCCTTTTTTACAACTACAACAATCTGGTGGGAAGAATATCATCTTCCACCCCAGTTATGATCCAGAGCACTAGTGTATGGGCTGTTTGGTGGTGGGAGTCTCTGTGGGAGCTGTTCTGCTTCATATAAACGATTAAACTCTTCCCGGAGAGGGTGGGAGCACTGGGACAGGTTCCCAGAGAAGCTGTGGATGCCCCATCCCTGGAAGGGGCCAAGGCCAGGCTGGATGAGGCTTGGAGCAACCTGGTCTAGTGGAAGGTGTCCCTGCCCATGGCAGGGGGTGGGACTGGGTGGGCTTTTAGGTCCCTTCCAACCCAAATTATTCTTTGACTCTGTGATTATTTGCAAGGATGAAAGAGTGAAAGATCGAAGTATTTCTACCACAATTTTGAAAGAAATTTGGAAGAGCCCAAAGTAGGTGCAGTAGTAAAGAAGGAACAAAGACATCTGCTGATTCAACCTGAGCCAGACCCCAGGGAGGGTTTTAGGAACCACAGACTTGCATTCTACCAATTGTAGGTGCATTCTGCCGTTAAACAGTGGTGGCATCAGCCATAAGGCAATCTCACAAGGCCAAAGGGCCTGTTTTGGCCCACTTCAGACTATTAAATGCTCTCCCTGTCCCATATGGGTGCCCTTAACCCAAGTGCCTTTTGGAAAATCACTGCATCCAGGAGCACAGCATGCAGGTGACCAACTGAATGTCTCCAAAAACGTGACCTCCTGCATGTGAGTGGGGAACTTCTTCCCCACATGGGAGTTGCTTTTCATGGGATATACCTAAGGATGTGGTGGAGCCTGGTGGGACATACTAGCCTGCTCATCATCAGGTTAGTACAAGCAGACATGTCAAAAGGGGTATCCATCCAGTACCAAGGTTTTGCACCTTCTGGGCAATGTAGGCCGCAGTTTCACAAGATCACTGGCCATTTCTGGGCTTCTTTTATCAAGGGAGGAACAAAATATCCGGCTTATTTTACTGACATATGAGACAAAACAACCCCATGGGCACAATAAACCAAACTCAGTCCAGACCAGCAGCTCCTCTACTGCTTTGGGAATCAATGAGCAAGTCAGAGCTTTCTAGGGCTGGTTGTAGAGGGAGAGCTGGACTATGACAAATGTGAAACTTTGTTGGACATCTCAACCAGCCTCACTTACAATGGCGTGAATCCCAGCTCCCTCATGCTGGTGATGGAGAGTGAATCCAGACCAGCTCCCTCATGCTGGTGATGGA
>NW_010249794.1:0-427 GCF_000690775.1 Eurypyga helias
TACAGTTCACTTCAATTAAGCTAATTTAAATGGAATCGGGGAAGATTTCCGTCTGGAATAAGGAAGAGTTGCCCTTGCTGGATGAGGGTTGGGTCAGGGAATGTGTCACCCTGGACACGTGCGAGTCCGTGGGCCGTGACGGGATGTGCCCGTGGGTGCTGGGGGAGCTGCGATGCCACCGCGAGGCCGCTCTAGGTTATCTCCCAAAGCCTCTGGGGACAGGGGGGTGCCTGAGGAGAGGAAGTGTCGCGGGGTGCTGCCTGCCGGATTGAGCTGTGATCTCCAGAGCCCTGTGATCTCCAGAGCCCTCTCCCAGCAAACGGGGAGGATAAACTTTCCAACAGGGGAGGAAACGGTGCGCGGGGCTGGCGCACCTTGCTGCGAGGTGCCAGCACGCTGAGCAGGCTGCCAGGGCCGAGGGGGCGGG
>NW_010249794.1:443-1912 GCF_000690775.1 Eurypyga helias
GCTAGTGTGCGTGTGGTTCCGGAGGGTGGGAAGCGCGAGTTAGGAGGGCTGGGGAATCCTGGGGCTGTTGGGGATCTCTGAAGCCCGGAGCTGAGGGGTGAGCCACTGACCGGGCACTCCAGGAGACGGCGCGGGAGAGGCAGAGGGGGATGTTGCAGCACGATGAGCCGAAGCCTGGGAAGGGCCTGGCGTGTGGAGCGGGCTCAGACGCAGCCACCAGCACACTGGGCCGAGCCCTGATGTGTGGGCTGCGCCAGCTCCGAACTCGGCCCCGTCTGAGCACCGAGTGGCTCTTGCTCGCAGCAGTGCTCGGGCTGAGCATGCACAGTGACCCACACTCCTCGATCGTGGTCTGGGGACTGCTGCTCCGTGCTCCTGTACGGGGAGATCCTCTCGCAGCGGGGTGCGACGCTCCTGGGTAGCGGTTGGGCCCTGGCAGCTTTGGCCGGACACGCCTGGCTCCTGGCTGGCGCCGGGTGTTTCTCCGAGCCGTGAGCTCCGAGCTGGGGCAGGTTTCCCATCCTCTGCCCTGTGCTGGGGTACGCTGCAGAACCGTCCTGGCGTGCCAGGCGACAGCGGGTTAGTCTCCGCTGCATTCTGCGAGCAGAACAACCACGGCCTGGTCAGCGGGGCTGCTGCGGCGTGGGCAGCACCACACTTGCCTGGTCAGTGCTCACGTTCTCCCTCAAAAGGGACTTTCCCAAGTTAAGTGGAGCCTGAGTCGGATTTCTGGTCATCATAGGTGGCCAGAACCATCTTTTTCAGAGCAGCCCAGTGAAGGAGGCTCGTTCCCTATGTGCCTGTTCCTACGGTACCGCTGGTGGCCGGAGCAGAGCACTCCGCTGGTGGCTTTGCAGGTCTCACGTGATTAATTTGGGGTCCGGTCTCTGTTCCAGGCGACTATGCTGGTTTCCCTGGATGTGGCCTGCTCAGGTTGCACAGCACGTACCGCCACGACCTCAAGATCTACGCCTCAGACGAGGGACGGGTGCAGATGACAGCAGCAGCTTTTGCCAAGGTCCTTCCTCCCTTTGGGGCATCCGGTGGTTCTGCTGCAGCAGCCTGGAAACGGGCCGGTTCTGAAGGGAAACTGGTGGTGGGGAAGGAGCTCCCCTTGCCCCTCGCCCCTTGCCCCTCTCCTACGGGGTGGGTGGTGCGCTGTGCCAATAGGAAGGGGGATGGGGGGCACCGGAAATCCAGGGCGGCTGCACGTGCGTGTCCTGCCCAGGACGCCCCGACCCGAGGGGAGGGAGCTACGGGGTGTCGCTGCTGTGCACTCAGACCTGCTGCTATTCATTGCTGGCAGAAGGAGGCTTCCTTGGATGCCTCCCCAGGCAGAGGGTGATTCCTTGGCTGCTGCATTTCTGAGGGCAGTGAAAGTTTTGGGTGCAGAGTGGGGCAGGGCAGCAGACGTCCAGCTGCAGTTAAAGCTCCAGCCAAGGCAAACCCTGTGGTGACCTTGGCTGGCG
>NW_010249795.1:0-2844 GCF_000690775.1 Eurypyga helias
TCAGTGCCACCCCAGCCCAAAACCCCACGGGCCCAACACCCCCTAAGTCCTCTCCTGTTCAGGATGCTCCAGGCAGCCTGGACAGAGGCCGCACCACGACAGAGCCACCCCAACGGGGGCACAAGGTGGGTGAAACTCGGGCTGCAACGCAGAGGGCTGCCTAGGGAGCCCACACCGGGCATCAGCAACCAGGGCTGATGGGGTGTCCGCTGGCCACAGAGGGCCCTGGTAGGAGAACACTGTTGTCCCCGTCCTCCTCTGCCCAGGGCTTTTCCCCCAGCGCACCCTCCCCTCCACAACTCATCCTGGGGGACCCCATGACAACCCCCCTGCACCTCCGCCCTCCCCAGCACCGCGCCTGGCTCCATCCTCGCTGTTACTCACACCTCTCACCCACCACAGCACTTAACCATGAAAGACATATGGAAATGAGTGGCACTAACAAGAGTATTAATTAAAAAAACCATCTGTTGAGCCAAGGAAAGCTTTCCCTTCCCACAGCCAGCCTTGGACTGGGACAAAGCTTAGGACAGTGATTTGGGTCCTTGGCAGAGCAGGATACAGCCAGAGGAGAGGCTGTGGGGCAGAGCAGCGCACAGGATGGGCAGGGGGAGGGCACAAGGAGGTAGCAATGGAGCCAAGCTCCACGTGGAGGCCTTAAGTCACCGCACGGAGCAAAAGGCACGCCGGACCCATCCCGTTTTCTCTGCGTTTGGCGTGCTGGCTCCCATCCCCAGGGCACTCACCCTTAGCAGGTCCCTGCCCAGATCCCTTCTGCGCAGCACAAAATAGCCTTGTTCCTCTGCAGCTCAGCACAAGCAGGGTCTGGGAGTCAACCCCCTTTGATGCTAAAGCTCCATCCTTCCCAACTGCTGGAGGCGGGGTTGGGAGTTCCCGAGACCAAGCTGGTGGCCATACGGCAACCAGGAGCTGCTGCAGCATCCTGCTGAGGAGTTGTTTCAAGGTGAAAGACCAACAGGGATGAGAGTACAGTGCCCAGAAAGGCTTGGCGGCCCGTGCCATGGGTACATTCAGCATCCATCCAGTCCCCAGCTAGGACCTTCCTATGGTGGCCTTGACCTTAGCTGTGTCCCTATGGTGGCTCACACATCCAGGACAGTATCAGTGGCATGTATGTCCAGGGCTCTGGGGACAGAGCAGGGAGCAGAATTTCTTTGCATGGTTGGAAAATCTGTATGATTTCCTGTAAACACATTTTTAATTACCCACGCTAGCACTTCTGGTCCTCCAGCTCCCCTGGCAATCCTATCACATGTGCTCACCTTCTCCTTCTCCGGGGGAATAGAAATTCTCTTTTCCATTGCTGCTTCAGAGGGAGCCAGGGCAGTCCCCAGGGGACACAAGGCTGTTCCCAGCTGGAGCTGGACACCAGCATCAGCGTGAATCCAACTGGCAGAGCATGGCCCCAGCGCGAAGTGAAGGGCCACTGGGGAGAACCAAGAGTTTAGGGAAAGGAGCCTGGTCAGAAACCCACTCCTGGGAAGAGAGGTGTCATAGCACAGGGTTACAGCACTGCCCAGGATGGCTGCTCCTGCCAAGGGCCACGTTAACAGCAGCTGTGCACAGGCTAACGCGCCGCATGGTAGGCACAGAGAGCCCACAGTGGGCATGTCCCACGCCCCAGCTCTGCCTGATGGCTGCAGTAAGCACAGAGGGCAGACCTGCCTCAGCCCAGGGCCTGGCCCGCATGCAGGAAATACCTGGCAGGGACAGGCACACATGCTACCTCCCCCCTAAAAGGGTATATGAGCCTTGTCTTGGAAGCAACCAGGCAAAACGGAGGCCAAGACACCAGCGTCCCCGAGCCCACCTACAGCTCCCCAGCACCTGCTGCTGACAGAACATCCCCTGCCACTGGAGAGTCATGGGATGAGGCCAGGCTCAAGGCAGCCCTGCAAGAGGGTGAGTCCAGAACATCCCCTCTGCTCTCAGAGGACAGCCTTGGGACAGAAGGAGCACAGCGATGGAGACACGTGGTGAAGGGAAGCTGACATCCAGCATGGAAGCCTCCCTTGGTGCGGGCCCAGCAGCTACAGCACCGGATGGCCCAGCTCTACCCAGAGGAAGCTGTAAGGAGGGCAAGAACATGAGTTTAGGCTGCTTGGCAGTTCCCAGTTCTCAGTGCCAACTCTTCCCACATGCAGTGAGACAGGATCTTACCAGAGACGGACGGACGCTACTAGGACTCTCCGCACGGGACGTGGCAGTCGCACTCACAGACGTCACAGCGCAGGAACCAGCGGGCCCAGCCCGAGCGCTTTGTAACACAGGCAGAGATCTTGATGCAGCCATGGTTGAGGAAGGCTCCCAGGTGGGCCTGGTCGCTGCAGGATGAGGAGCACCTCCCAGTAATGTCCCGCTCGCTGATCTCGATCCGACCTCGCAGGCAGATCCCTGCAAGAGCACGGCCAGAGCCACGTCACAGGGTGCCCACCGGCCCTACAGCCCTCCTGGGGGAAAAGAGGGATCAGAGACATGCCTGCAGCCCTCGTGTCTGCTCCCCATAGCGGCAGAGTGCCCCCTCAGGCTCCCAGCAGTACTCACGGAGGCAGGTGGGCTTGGGGGTCCAGCGTCCGTCGGACTGGCAGGCGCTGGCTGGGTCCCCCAGCAGCAGGAACCCGGGCCGGCAGCTGTACCGCACCACCTAGCCAACCCACCAGTCGTTGCCGTACACCACCGAGTTGAAGTCTGCTTCGGGTCGCCCGCAGTTCACTGGGGAACAGGAGGTTTCTGTGGGCAGCGCGGGCCTGCGAGCCCTGTGCAGCCTGCTCAGCACAACGGCAGCCCAAGGCGATGCACCACACAAGGTTGTGGGTCCCGGCG
>NW_010249796.1:0-6662 GCF_000690775.1 Eurypyga helias
CCAAACCATTCTTTGATTCTATGAATTTTAAGATCCTGTATAAAAAGTTATTTGTGCGGCTTGTTGCCATGTGTTGTGTTGACTTCATGTATATTTATAATTTTAAGTTTACTTTCTTAAAACAAAAAAATCATTGTGATTAGAGAAAGTGACAGATTGGTAACAGTGCCAAGGGTATTATGATAACATTTTATTTAACAATTGTTTTGTTACTGAATGTGGAGAGGTTTTGTTGCTTAGAACCGTATATGTTGTCTAAAGAGCCGTTCCATTTCCACTGATGTCGGTGGGTTTTGGGCCATGCTAAGACAGCACTGGGTCAGTTTCTGCTCCTTGAGTGAAAGCAATATTGACATTTTCATCACCGTAAAGGGATACAGGATGAGTAACAGGAACAATTAGTTAGTTGCTGCTTTCTACACATCTTTGGGAGTTTTGTCTCAATTTGAAGGCAAGCTTGCTAGCAAGGGTGGAAACGGAAGAGGAATGCTCCATTTGATCTGAGTTCTGTGGCAGTAGTGCTGTGGTGAGCTGTGTGTTTTGCTGACACACCAGTACAGAAGTTCCTAAAAGATAAATTGGTGACTTGGAGTTCCCAAGAGAAAGAGGGGCTTCCAAGGGAAAAGTTAGAGTAAATCATTACTGCTTCTGGAAACACCCATTTTTTGTTAGTATATTAAAAGGCATTCTCTCAAATGACATAAATTGCATCCCAGCTGGTTTAAGGTTTCATTGTTGAAGTTATGTGGCATAAACTGCAGCTAAAATGCAAATTAATTTCAGTGCAAATTAAAGCTTCAAAATATTCCTTTGGGATTGTGTTGAAACTGTTAGCTGTTGTAAAACTCAAATACCACACGATATCAATTGAAGTATTAGTGTTCTGATTTTTAGTGGTGTTCTGATTTTTAGATTAGCCGCATAATTGACCTTAAATCAATGCTGTAATGGCATTCAGGAAAGCCATGTAACAATGCCTGTTTACTTTCTCTTTCCAAATGTAAATTGGGTCATAGCCTCATATCTGAGGCTTGTGTTACAATCACTCATATTACGTTATGTATTATATATATATATTACTCATTATTGATTTTCTTTTTAATCACTAAACAGTTTTTGAGAAATACCTTCATAACTATGTTTCTCAATCAGTGCAAGATCAAACTTGTTTCAGCAGTTTATCACATGTAAAAATATCTAATCTTTATTGTTCTCAGTGTTACTGATTTTTACATAAAATCTCTTTGGTATCCCTAAACGTAAGCAGGATCCCTTCTTGTAGTAAATGCAAAGTGACCTGCAGGAAAAATTAATGACAGCTTTAAGGATCATCGGTGACGAAGTGGTGAACTCTGATCAGTTTTTACTCTGTAAGTATGCTGAAGATTGAGAAAATAAGCATTTTCTTGTAAAATTCCATCTGTTTATGCAACCATAGTGGCAGCTCAAACTTTGCTCGCAGGGGAAGAGCAGCTCCCTCATCGGTGAAGAATTATGCAGTGGCTTCCCAAAGGTGTGGTTATGAGAAGAGAAGGGTGATAGAGGCAATGTGTAGTGAAGCTGCTGGTGCCAGTGCTTTGTGCATTCCTGTCTGGTGGTGTTAGTGGGATGTAATGCTGACCTGGCAGAAACCTGACCATATCTGTATCCCAAAGCACTGGCATTTTCCACCCCAGTTTTCTGGAGTCAAATTAAAGTGTTAAATATGCAGAAAGTTCTAAGGCAGTGAGCAACTAGATTTTTTTAATAAATTAATTTGATTATTTCTATGTGAATAATCGTGGGATAAAGAAAGAATGCAGATCAGGAAGTCAGAATCTAGGTCCCAGAACCTAAACACAGGACTGGGGAGGAAAAATAGGTGTGTTTTCTTCCTATTCGTGGGGCTGGCTGTCAGACCACATCACAACAGCTTTGCTTGTTACTTCAGAGGCCTTTAGCAAAGCACAGGCACATTAAACTGTAATTTGAAAATGTGCAGTTGACAATAGAGAAGATGCATGGTCTACTAATAAAAACAGCTGGTAGAATATCTGATAATCACCTTTAATGTTCTATTTATGCAATAAACATTTTTGGGGGCCTAATTAAGTTCACACTGTTTCTGACAGTGCTGCTACTACTTTTGAAGGAGCAAGTGATGCAATCTGGGATTTGCCATCTGTCTCACTGTGTCAGGTGATTAATGACCTGGTACAGCAAGCTGTGCCTTTCACATTGCTTGCTATCTTATTGATATAAGAATTAAAAAAGTACTCTTGATACTCAGAGAGGTTTCAAAGTCCATCACGGATTGATCCCTGTTCATGTGGGCTTGCTAAGGTAGATCAGGCCTTTGATAAAATGAAAGCTGTTTGTAAAAGATGGAAACAGTACTTAGACCATGCAACTGATAAACAGCTGCCTCATGGTTTCTTCTTTGGATTTTTAACTTCTGAGAATTCTCACACTTACCTTTTCATTCTTATTAAGAAGTCTTTGGTCTGACTCTTCCCTTCACATGGAATTTTCTGAAGGTCCACCTTGATAACGACATAAGCAAAGGTCCACAGCAATGAGGGAGTATTTTTGTGTGTGTAATATTCCCCATGGTTTAATTAGTGCTGTAATAAATGTAATTCTCTGTGCTGGTTTTAGTTATTCTCCGTCTTGAATTTAAGAAGTATTTGGTAAAGCTGAATATGAAAATGTGACAGCTGTGTTGATGAGCTTTGTCTTCAGCTTGCAAAATCCAGGAGTACAGCTACCGTGTATTCAGTACCTGATGATACGGACTTGTAAAATGCTTTTCACACCTTTTATCTTTGTATAAAAGAACAACTAAAATTAAACACATTTTCCAGACTGAGGCGGTGTTTCCTTTCTGACATTCTTCCCTGTGGGCAGCATTGTCTGGAAAGAGCTTTTGTACTTCTGCTGTGAAGAGGTATTCACACAGGTGTTGAGTAGAAGGTAGAAAATACAGAAAGGTGCTTCTTTTTTTTTTCCCTAGAAGTGTGTATCTGTGGAACTCCTTGCTACCTGAGCGACAGGCCTCCATATGCATAGATGTGCATATACCCCTTTATATTCATATATATGTATATAAACATGCACACTACATGTGTGTCTTCAGTAATGGAAAGACTCATTTTTCGAAGTAATTTGTTGCAGCCTTATCCCTTCATCCAGAAGAATGTTAATGCCTTCATTTTTATGAACATTAAATACCAAACACCAGGTGTGTTGGTTTTTTATATTTACCAGATTGACTGTGTTTCTACAACAGCACAGAAAGTTGTATGGATCTTTTGTTGTCAAAGCAAGATGTTCATATTTGAGGGAGCTATGGTTTCGTGATGCAATTTTAAAAACTGATTTAATCCTAGCCGAAGAAGGGTAATTTTCTCCCTAAATAAACCAGGTTCAATTTGCCATCGTTTCAAATACTTTCTTATAAGTGCAGTTCCTCCTTGTATGCCAGTTTTGAGAAAGAATAACTTTCTGGTGTGTTCCCAGTTGTGAAAATGTGATTTATACTGGCTATATGCCTTAGGTCTGACCTTTTTGGTCATTTGTGTTATAAATATGTCTGGGCTTAATGGAACAGCTGGAATTACACTGGAAATCAGAGACGACAGTCAAATGATTCTGTCAGACCTCAATAGCTGGAAGACCATCAAAACTAGTGCACTATATCAAACCGGCTATGACTGTATGTTGGGATTGAGGATGGATCTCCGTCTGGATGTGCTACCTAGCTGTGACCTATCTGGAAAAGACCTGGGAGGAGATCTACCTGTGTACCACATTCTCCCTCCTCAGTTGCCTCACCTTCTCGTGCTGTGCATCTCATACAAAGTGATGCAATACTTGGACGACAGCTACCCATAGCTCCCACCGAACAGTGGCACCAGGGCTGTGATGGTCACCATCTGCCCTGCCCCATAAATACAGCCTTACTTTGGCTTCATCAGGGCCCTCCCTTGTTTTTTTCAGACTACATTCTTTCTCCTTATTTTTGGTGATATTTAAAGGTATTTTGCAAGCATGATTGTTTTTATGGCAGGATTTAAAATGACAGGCCCAGCAAAACCAACTGTATCCTGGGCTGTATCCAGAGAAGTGTGGCCAGCAGGTCGAGGGAGGGGATTCTCCCCCTCTACTCTGCTCTGGTGAGACCCCACCTGGAGTGCTGCGTCCAGCTGTGGAGCCCTCAACATCAGAAGGATGTAGACCGGTTGGAGTGAGTGCAGAGGAGGCCACGAAGATGCTCAGAGGGCTGGAGCACCTCTGCTATGGGGACAGGCTGAGAGAGTTGGGCTTGTATATAAATTGGGCTTGGGTATAAATTGAAATCAGGGAGGTTTAGATTAGATGTCAGGAAGAAATTCTTCACAGAGAGGGTGGTGAAGCACTGGAACAGGTTGCCCAGAGATGGTGTGGATGCCCCATCCTTGGATGTCTTCAAGGCCAGACTGGATGTGGCTTTGAGCAACCTGGTCTAGGGGAAGGTGTCCCTGCCCATGGCAGGGGGGGTGGAACTCGATGATCTTTAAGGTCCCTTCCAACCCTAACCATTCTATGATTCTATGGTAAGCATGGAACAGAGAAGGCTCCGGGTAGACCTTATAGCACCTTCCAGTACCTGAAGGGGCTACCAGGAAGCCAGGAGGGGACTTTTTACAAGGGCCTGTAGTGACAGGACAAGGGGTAATGGGTTTAAATTGAAAGTGGTGAGGTTTAGATTTGATATCAGGAAGATTTTCTTCATGGCGAGGGTGGTGAGGCACTGGAACAGGTTGCCCAGAGAAGCTGTGGATGCCCCATCCCTGGAACTGTCCAAGGCCAGGCTGGATGAGGCTTTGAGCAACCTGGTCTAGTGGAAGGTGTCCCTGCCCATGGCAGGGGGGTTGGAACTCGATGATCTTTAAGGTCCCTTCCAACCCAAACCATTCTATGATTCTATGAAAATAAAATTATTTTCTTGCCCACAAATTTTGGGAAGGTTTGTATAGCAAGCTGCCAGTTTTTAGCAAGGTAATAAAAAAGCAAATGACAAGCGATTAAAAATCAAATCAGGAAGGTAGTTATATCTTGTGAAGATAACATTTATTCAGGTCACTATTATAATTTGCTATGACATATGACATTTAATATCTATTATCAAGATTTACTGGATATGACTAACCTGAGGACAGGAAAATGCTAATCTTAAATACAGTAATCTGTATCACTTAGATAAAACTATTTACATGATCATGTGAAGTACTATAAAGCCATGGCAATAGTCAGAATGTGGACTTACACGTTTAGCCATTATGCCTCTCATACAACTTTACTGTATGTCTACTGTTGGACTTAAATGTGACAGAGTCTGTTACCTGTTAAATATTCTGAAACATTTAGGGAAAATACATTATTTTTCTCTTAACTCCTGCTGGTTCCTGAATTTTATTTGTATATTTTGAGTTGTACAAAGGACCTTGTTTTACAAAATGAGTTTTCATGAGTAATCATGATGCCTTTGTCCTTGCCTTTTTTTTTTTTTGGTCGATTTCCCAAGCTTTTAAATGAAAAGATAATGGATATTTGGTTTATAATAGTTTTTCTGAAAGGAATATTTTGTCTTAATATTTTGTACAATCTACATACCAGGAATGACTGAGTTTGGCACTAAATTCTTCAGTTGTGCTTGTTCTTACCAGTGAGTAATCATTTCCAGTCCTGATCAAACAAAACCCCCAAAAACCTGTCAGGTGTTTAGATTTGGGGTGAGACCCTGTTTTGTCTGCTGGCACCCTGGCAATCCAATAATATCAGATCTGTCGATATAGAAGGCTACAACAGAGGAGCACCGTGGAAAGCAACACCCTTACTTCACTAGCCTTCAACAACCCCTCCTTGTCAGTGTGTGTCACACGCCAGCCGGGCCATTCCTGAACATCTGAATTCTTTTGGAAATTATTACCTATTGTTTGAGATGACTGTTTACACAATTTTGCATTAAGAGATCTGCAGGAAAGTACTTGTATCCAGCTATTGCAACATGCCAACACTACCCAGCTGACTGGGCAGAGCTGCTAGGAGCTTTTCTAGCAGTTGGGAGGGAGGGAGGGAGTGCTTGGGAGTACAATACTTCTGAGTCATCTGGGATTTTATTTCCATCTTGTGCTACATCTCTGGTGGTGCCCATGTGGTGATGACACGTCATAAGTATGATGTCAGGATAAACTCTGGTGCTCTCTTGCAGATAAATTTCCTTTCAGCACTAGCAGTTTAACAAAACCACCCCACACTTGAATAATTTTGATGTTTGTTTGCTATTTTCACTGAGCTTCCTCTTCTCCTCCTGCTTGTAGGACACTGGAAATTTCACAATGCCAGTTCTCTTCATAGCCACCTGCTTCACATGAACCCAGTGAAGCTTTCTGTGTGGAAGTAATACAGGGGCAAAAGCTTGATAGAGAAGGAGGAAAGGAAAGAGGGGACGATTTTCATGGACTCCTCTTGGATACAGTACCACCAATGTACTTTTCTGTACCTTTCTCCAGAGGGCTGGAGCACCTATGCTATGGGGACAGGCTGAGAGAGTTGGGCTTGTTCAGCCTGGAGAAGAGAAGGCTCCGGGGAGACCTTATAGCACCTTACCATACCTGAAGGGGCAACAAGGAAGCGGGGAG
>NW_010249796.1:6849-13364 GCF_000690775.1 Eurypyga helias
GGGGTGGAGTGTCCCCCTGCCTATGGCAGGGGGGTTGGAACTAGATGATCTTGAACGTCCCTTCCAACCCAAACCATCCTGTCATTCTATGAATTCTGTCCCAACTAGCTGTCGGGTTGTCAGTCATGACAGAGCCATAAAGGCTAACAGTTGTTACTTTGCTACAAGACTATGAGAAGAGGTTGAGGTAATCAAATGGATGCATAGAACCAGGTGGTTGAGTAGAGTGTGGAAATAGTAAACATTTGCATTTGGGTTTTTTTTTTGTGTTTTCTATTGGCACTTCAATAAGGGTAAAAAATCAGCGTGTTTATTTGACAACACCTGTGTGCCTTGAAATCAAATTAAGATGCAGCCTATCTGTAAGTGAAATGGGGAGCTAAGACTTGTAGGAACTGAGCTTACTTAGTACAGTATAAGACTGAATTCTTAACAGAGGCAAGAGCCCCAGCTTCCAATCTCCAGATTTGGAACTCTTCAGATGTGAGCAAGGTCAACTCTTGTCCAGATTCTGTGATTCTGAACCACCTCAAATAGATCTCTCTCATTTAATGAAATGTCATTTTTTGTCTGTAAAACTAATGGTTATGGCAACTTTTTTTTTTGTATTTTTGAGAGAGAGAGAAAGCAAGCCTCCCTAGTGTTTGTTGACTACAGCTTTCAACACTGATAATCCAAGTCTTAGTCATTTTTTAGTAAGTGCAATTAATTCTTTTTCATTTAGCATCAGGTTATTCCTGATGAGTATTCTGCTGAAGGTCTATGGCTTTCAGCAACCGTACTTATGTCTTGAGGAATTTATAGTAAGCCAAGATGAATCAACCCTGTTAATCATTTCCTTGGTTTTCAGGCATAAACACATGGTCCTCTCTTCCTGTTTTTATACGTAATTAGCATGTGTCATCTGGGAATAACGTAAGGCATATTTTCAGCACAAATGTAACTTTATGGGAGAGGGTAAATTCCAGAAAGAGATCTAAAAAAAACCCTACCCGAAAGTGAAAGTGGAATATTTTAATGAGCAATATATATGTAAAACAGATATTAAATGAGGACCCCATTTACCAGCCCCCATGCACAGGGTACCAAACACCACTACTACAGGTGCCAGTTGACTGATTGCCTATAGGTATTAGCATGATCCTTTCCCAAGGCTCTAGGGGGGAGCACGCGGACTTCTGTGGGGGTCTCCCATCAGGTTATTGACACTTTGTCAATATATGAAATGCCTGTAAAGATTTTAAAGGCCTGGAGTTACCACAGCTTACAGGGGAAAATAGCACAGACAGGCTGAGATGTATTTGGGATGGGGCAGAAAGACACTTTTTGGGTTTGGGAATGTATCTGAAGTGATCTGCAGAATGAAAGTGTTTCCCTGGAGTGCAATTCAGAAAACTACACACTTCAGTATGATTTACCCCTTATTGGCAATAGTGAAAATGTGTTGTTAAATCTCAGATAAAGTGTATGAAAAGAAGACACCCCAACAACTAGCTCCTGACATTTCATACCCTCACAGCTTAAGTGTCCTTTAGGCATCCCAAAAACATTTGCTGAATCTGTTGAGTTCAGAAGTGTGTGAGTTAAGTGAAATTTTTCACTGTACTAAAACAAACATCAATGTGAACAGCCTCAGACCCTTCCATGGTGTAGCACAGTGGTACCAGGGGCCATATTTCTACATTTTAAAGTATAGTTTAATGTTTAACAGAAAGTCTTAATGAATTTTTCATTAAAATGAAGATTTAACACACCACAGCTGCATAACAATGGTGTGTCTGGTTCTTATGTCTGTTGAATGGAAATCACAGAAGAAATTTTCTGAAGTTTACACTGATCGTTCTGAATTTTACCTCTGTGGGTAACAAGATGCCCTAGTATACTTCTATATGAGAAAGAATAGTCCCTCCTTGTTAATAAAGGGCTTGTGCACCTTATTCCTTTTCCAGTGTAAAGAGGTTGGACTGAAAAAGACAAACCCCACAAAAAATTTACTGTTTCTTAAAGCTGTTTGAATTTTCAGGTAATGGTCATCCGACAGAACTGTGTGCTAGTTTTCGTCTGTATTCTTTCGGTTTTCTATGTTTCACATGCCACCTTGTGGTCTTCAGTGAAAAAGAGAAAGCTATGATTGAACTATTCTGATTTGGAAGATTGGAAATAAGTTCCTGTGTAAATATTTCCAATAAATAAAAATGTCTAGTGTAGATCAATATCTCAGCAGATTTACCAAAACCAAATTTTCAGAAGTTTTATAAAGAATAAGTTTTAAGAGCATCCAATACTAATTAGTTTAGAACATGACCTTCAAACTGACAGTATTTATGTTGTAGTAATTGTGTTGTAGATATAGTCAAAATAAAGACTTAATACCAGAGAAAATATGCAGGATGTAAATCCTTTTCATCCCCAGCACAGAAGCATCAATAAAGATACTGTAGATGTTGGCCAAGAAAACAACTGCGATTTAGCCAGTTGTAATTACATTCCAGGAACGCTTCTCTGAAGTCAGTTCTTGTGCAATTCTATCAAGATGGTATGATCTTAGAAGGTTTTTCACTACTTGAAAAGTAGTTATCTCTTCAAATTGGAAAATACTGTGGGTTTAAAACAACTAAGAAATATGTGTTGCTGTCGCACCTTTCCTGATTGACAAAATGGGAAGTTAATTCCGTTTAAGTTTTCCTTCAGTGAGCATTTCTGAGACAAATTGAGACTGGAAATTTTAATCTAACCGGCTACTAGGGTTCAAAATTCTTGTAAAAAGTACTCATTAAATTTTATTGTCTATTATTTATTTAGGACTCAAAGGTTTAAACTTGAGTTAGAAATATTTACTCTTAAAGTAATACAAACAAAACAAAAGATAGATTCAGTTTTCTTAAGTGGTGTTCAAACTGAACAAAGGTATATGAAGAGTACAAGGAATAGGTGGGAGGGAGAAAATAAGGACAAGTACAGGTGAGATTGTCAGTTTTATGTATCTGATCGGTAAAAAAATCTTTCAGAGTTCTGATTATTATTTTTTTATGCAAATGTTACCTGACTAATTTTTTTTTTTTTTAAGAAGAACATTGTCTCAAACAGACTTGATGAAAACAGTAGCCTCAAACTGGCTTATGGGACGTGTAAAACTCACTGAAGTCTTCTGTGCTTATGAATGAGTGTCATATATTGCTCTTCTGTAAGTCACTGTTTTATGTGCTGTGTCTGTATGACCATTGAAAAAGCATTATCAGCCTCTCCAGGTGTTGGAGGGCCCCATATTTCTTTCAAAAACATGGTCATTCTACATTTTTTGATCACTGCTTGAGATTTTATTTTTATTCTGTTACTGAGTAGGTGCTTGATTCTAAGCCTTTTGGGTACTTTTGCAGCAGCCCTGTTTTGATGTCACACAAAGCACAAATAATCCAGATGATTTATTACTTTCTTGATGGAAATGTACAGGAGTTTGAGAGATGAAATATAGAAAAATGAATAAATTGGGCTCTATTTGGGCTGAGTCCTTTCAGAAGTACCTTGGAGTACTGTTCTAACAGGAAAGTGCTGACTTTGTGGTTTTACTTTTTGAAAAGGTGTCGTGCTTTGACTTCGGCTGCTGCCAAGTGCTCTCCCAGCCACTCTATCCCTCCCCTCCTCAGCAGGACCAGAGAGGGAGAATATGAGATGAAAAAGAACTGGTGGGTCAAGATAAAGGCAGTTTAATGAAGAAAAAGCAAAGGCTGCACACAGAAAAAAAAAAAAAAGAAAAGAAAAAGATTTATTCTCTACTTCCTTGCAGGCAATATCCAGCCACTGTCTTGGAAGTAGGGCCTTAGTATGTGTAGCCGTTTCTATAGAAGACAAATGCCTAAATTATGAGTGCCCCCTCACCTTCTTCTTTCTACCTGCTTTTATTGCTGAGCATGACATCATAGGGTGAGGAATATCTCTTTGTTCAACTTGGGTCAGCTGTTCCATCTGTGTTGCCTCCCAACACTTTGCCTTACACAGTCTGTTCTGGCCACCCTGCACACAAAGTAGAGGTGCACTATGCTCCAAAAGATAGCGCTGTGATATATAGATGTCTTCCAACATGTGCGCAACAAGATGTGACCAATAGTGAGCTCATCTGGACATGCTGGTTTGCTGCTAGAGGAAACGAGAAAACCATCTGAAAGTTACAATGAAATTGTGCACACTCAACTAATAAATATGTACTAAGCGCGCTTGCATGGCAGGGGTTGGGTGTGCAAATGCTAAAAACCGAATGGCAACAGATGATGTTAAGGCCAAAGCGAATAGACTATGAAAACTGTAAAAATTAATATGTCAACAGTCTTCAGACTGGGACTCTGTGTGTTCCTGGCCTGTTGAGTGTGGCTACTGCATATGAGGCAGCTGGTACTCGGTGAGTTAACCCAATTGTCCTTGTGGGATCTGCATTCCCTGGGAAGGTAAGAAAACTGGGGGCAGCATCAGTCGTGGGGGGTGGTGCTCAATAGGTAGGGTAAAACAGTGTTTGCCGCTGGAGGAAAAGTCTGGGAAACTAGAAGAAATTGATGGTTCTTCAGGACTCAGTAAAGCTTGAGCTTTAGTTCTCTGTTGGGATAAGGGACAAACTGGAATTTGGGAAGGAACACCGTCTGAGCTCTGGCCCCTTCATTTGCTCTGAGTAAGCTGACCTTCCTGCCTCATATGTGATATAATGAAGACTTGCCTTAGATGGTAAATCCATGTGTATTGCTCTCCATCACCTTCTCGTCCTTCACAGGAAAAGTTGGGAGTTGTTTCCAGTAGCTCCATCAACTCCCCAGGGCTGGAGGTGAAGCTGGCAGGCATAGTGAGGGTCATGGAAGGAGGCCGCACAGGTTTGTGGTGTGCAATGGTCCAGCAAGGAGGAAAGCCTGGGTGCTCTTTATTTTCTAGGAAAAGGAACAGGGACAGAGCAGGGTGTGCTATTTTGCAGACAGGTCAGCATTTTCAGCTTGAACTTATCTGTCCAGCGCATCTGCCCATGGAGGTGAGGATTTCTTTCAGCCAGTCTGGTGGTATCATCCGTCACTGCTGTGAGCTGCCCCTGTAACTCCTCACACCTTTGGCTGAGGGTGCTAATACCATATGAGCCATCATCCTATGCAGCCAGTTGGGCCTGAAGCTCCTCAGCCGCCTTCTGTGAGAATTCATCCTGCTGGGCCTCTGCCAGCAAAGCTCCGGTAGGCTCTCTCCCTTCTCTGGCCCTCTGCCATGGAAACGGTTTCATGCCCAGTTCTTCAGCAGAGCTTTGGGTGGGCAATGGCACTGGAGTCTTCATGAGGTGCTTGATGGTGTCAAGGAGATGCCGGCATCTTTCTCTCAGCTGTTCAGTAAGGGCAGCTAGCTGGGCAGTTTTCTGCTGGAGCCTCTCTGCCCAACCCTCCAGCCTGTCCAGGTCTCACTGAACGACAGCACAGCCTTCTGGTGTATCAGCCACTCCTCCTAGTTTGGTATCATCAGCAAACTTGCTCAGGACATACTCTGTCCCTTCATCCAGGTCACTGATGAAGATGTTAAACAGTACACAGACACAGTACCTGGATAGATTTTTTTCTTCCATTCCATTGGTTTCCTTTACTTCTCCAAATGTTTATAAGAATAGGCTATGACTTGGGCTCCATCTGCCAAGATGGGTGCTCAGGACAGGAGAAGCAGTATGTACAAGTGTTGGGTGCTGACTTCAGCTTGGTTTTGGTCATCACTGCAGTTGCCTGGTTTCTTTTGAAGCTCCCTTTTTGTTGGTTCAGGTCACTTCTGCTACATTACTTCCTACAACATAGAAGTCACATCACAAATATATTGGTGGATAAAGAACTGGCTTGATGGTGGAACTCAGAAAGTTGTGGTCAATGGCTCAGTGTTTAAGTGGAGACCAGTTCCCCAGGTGTCAGTATTGGGACCGGTGCTGTTTAATATCTTTGTCAGCAACATGGACAGTGGGATTGAGTGCACCCTCAGCAAGTTTGTAGATGACACCAAGCTGTGTGGTGCAGTCGACACGCTGGAGGGAAGGGATGCCATCCAGAGAGACCTGGACAGGCTGGAGAGGTGGCCACTGCCAACCTCATGGAGTTCAACAAGGCCAAGTGCAAGGTCCTGCACCTGGGTTGGGGCAATCCCAAACACAAGTACAGGCTGGGTGGAGAGTGGATAGAGAGCAGCTCCGAGGAGAAGGATTTGGGGGTACTGGTGGATGAAAAGCTGAACATGAGCCGGCAGTGTGCACTGGCAGCCCAGAAATCCAGCCGTGTCCTGGACTGTATCAGGAGAAGTGTGGCCAGCAGGTCAAGGGAGGGGATTCTCCCCCTCTACTCTGCTCTTGTGAGACCCCACCTGGAGTGCTGCGTCCAGCTGTGGGGTTCTCAACATAAGAAAGGTATCGACTGGTTGGAGCGTGTCCAGAGGAGGCCATGAAGATGCTCAGAGGGCTGGAGCACCTCTGCTATGGGGACAGGCTGAGAGAGTTGGGCTTGTTCAGCCTGGAGAAGAGAAGGCTC